>NC_134804.1:52574930-52602430 GCF_046742065.1 Oratosquilla oratoria
TCTCTCCAGACCTCTTCAGATTCTCCTGTCTCTCTGTTGTTCTCTTATTCCACAACTCTGTGCCTTTCTTTCTTCATTTGCTTTTTCTTTTCCTTCACCTTCTCCTCCTCCTCCTCCTCCTCCTCTTCTTTCTTCTTCTTGATCCTCCACGATTTGGCATGTCATCCTGCTTTTCTGTGTTTGTCATTTTGTCAATTTGTCTGTCCCAGTATTTACCTGTTTGTCTATTCACCTGTTTTTGTATATCTGTCTGTCTCTGTCTTTGTCTGCATGTCTGTCTTTGTCGTTGTCTGCCTTTGCCTGTCTGTCTTTATATGTCTTTGTCTGTCTTTGTCTTTGTCTCTCTATGCCATAATGTGTAGTCAGTCTTTCTGTCTGTCTGTCTGTTTTAACCTTTGATATTTATTTTCTTTGCCCTTTCACAACCTTACTATGTTTTTTTTGCCTCCTTTTCTTCTTTCCTCTATATTCTTACCTTCCCCTTGTCTCCTTGATTACATTCTACCCCTCCTCTTCCTTTTACCCAGCCTCCCTTCCTCTATTCATCACCATCTACTCTCACTCTCTCTCTCATCTTCGTTTGATTTCCCCATACTTTCCTCCCTCCCACCTTTACCACACACCTTCTCCCTCTGCTCCCCGTACCATCATTTCATAACCTCATCCTATCTAACATCTCCTTCACTATCGCCAGTCTCATTACAGCCACCATCAATTCCCCTTGCTCCGTTTTCTTTGTTTACCCACTGTATACGTTCACCAAGTAAACCTACTTCTTTTGACGTCGTCTCTTTCTTCCCTCACGTGCCTCCCTCGACCACGTTAGCCTACCCCATCTCCTTCCCTAATTATCTTACAGCCTCACTGACAACCTCACTTCTTTTCTTGAGTTTTTCTTTCTCGCCTCTCTCACTCCTGTTATCTTCAGACCCTTGTCTCTCAAACACACATTCCATATACTTCTTTAATCTCTTTTTTCTTTGTTTTGTTCTTTTGCCTCAACTCCATAGAACACTTTCGTTTGTTGCCTTAGTCTTCCAACTTACTTCTTTTCTTCATCCGTGCCACTACTAACATTCTAACATGGTTTCTCCTTTCTTGCTATCTCTTCTCCTTTCATGTCTCTTCCTTGATTCTTACTTCGCAAGCACTATTTGTTTATTTATTTATTTATTTATTTATTTTTACTTTTCCTCTCTTGTTTCCTTAAACTCTGCCCTCTCCACTAAACCTCCATCTCAATCTGGAATTCTTCCTTCCTATTACTCTTTTCCATACCTTTCCCCCATCCTATCCCCACCCCTTCTCAATCTCTCCCTCGGTTTTTTTTCCAATACTCTACATCCACTTCTACCTTTACTCCACACTCCGTCTCTTCGTCCCGATTACATTTTTTCCCTAACTCCGTCCCCATCTTCCTAGTTCCCCGGTCTCTCTCTCTCTCCTCTCTCTCTCTCTCTCTCCCTCTCTCTCTCTCTCTCTCCCTCCTCTCTCTCTCTCTCTCTCTCTCTCCCCCTCTCTCTCTTTTTTTACTCTCCCTATATTTTCGTCCACCGACATTCCCATCCTAACTCCTCCATCAAGCTTCTCCCCTTCCTCCCTCTCCAGAATATTTTTCTTCCTTTTTTTATCGCCTGCAACCCTCCTTCCCCCCTAATTATCACCTTCCTCTTGCTTATCTCCAGCCATTCCTTCCCTCCCTGCCCCTTCCCCTATTTCCTCCTACCCATTTCCTATTCTTATCCTTCTTCAATCTATTCCATAACTCTAGCAATCTTACAACCTTTCCTTCCCTCCCTGCCCCTTCCCCTATTTCCTCCTACCCATTTCCAATTCTTATCCTTCTTACATCTCTTCCATACCTCTATCTATCCTACAACCTTTCCTTTCCTCCTTTCCCCTTTCCCTATTTCCTCCTACCCATTTCCTATTCTTATCCTTCTCACATCTCTTCCATACCTCTATCTATCCTACAACCTTTCCTTTCCTCCCTTCCCCTTTCCCTATTTCCTCCTACCAATTTCCTATTCTTATCCTTCTTACATCTCTTCCATACCTCTATCTATCCTACAACCTTTCCTTTCCTCCCTTCCCCTTCCCTATTTCCTTCTACCCATTTCCTATTCTTATCCTTCTTACATCTCTTCCATACCTCTATCTATCCTACAGCCTTGTCCTCCTTTTTTTTTTATCCCTCCTTCCACTCCCCCATCCCCATTTCGCTTTCCTTCCACCATCCCTCTTCCTCACCCCCTCACCCCCTCACTTCCCCGCATATCATACGATAATAGCCCTCATCCCAGTATGATGATAGGTATCCGAGTCTAGTATCCCCAGTAATGATAACTAACAAAGGCCAATTTGAGGCACAAGCGAGCGTTACTAGGGATCAGTCCGTCCCTGGGGACTCTGGTCTGATGAATGAGGGTCTTCATTGTGATGACTTAATTGCTCCAAGATGGAGGGCATAATGACTATTTTAGTAACGAATAGTTATGGACACTATGTTTATGTGTATCAGGACCTTTTTTAAGAGTTTTTATTTTGTCTCAAAATTTATGGCTCACACGTTCCTTCCTCTAATGCCAGAGGTCGGCCCTCGCTACCTGAAGGATTGCAATTAGTCCAGCTATACATCTTATCGTACCACATTATACCTACTATCATACTTCAATATGTCTACGCCCATATGTCTATGGCTATTACCTGTGTAGTTATCAAGGCGATGTGTGTGTCTGTGCCGATAGACATCGTGGTCGCGAGTAGTACTACTATTCTTGTGAATCTTAGTATCCTTAATAGTTTAGGAGTCAAATATTGGGATAGAAACATTTAGATGTTTTGGTCTGACTAAATTTCAGAAATTTTAATTTGGGTCAAAGAAAAATATATGGTGGAGGATAAAGGATTGATATCCAGTCCAGAACTATCCCTACTATTTTAGGAATAACTATCGAAGACATGACATTCATATGTATTATTTATTTTTATTATTTTTATTTTGTTATTATTTATTATTATTATTGTTGTTGTCGTCGTCGTCGTCGTCTGGCTAACCTCAAATTTTATTCACCTTGCCTCAACCTAGAGAAATACTTCTTAGATTTGGCTTTCCCAAACGATAGATTATTTTACTCAAACATTTTAATCAAAGGAAAAACTCCAGGGCTCAGCCTTTCAACAAGAGAGCTAGACATTATCCCATCGTTAGGATCCACTCCGTGAGATGCTACAACCGTATGACGTCATAGCTACATATTGTATTTTTCCCTGATACTTCTACACATCTCTTTTTTCTTTTAATATAAATTGTTTCAATTGCCACGTCAAAACTTTATAATATACATAGTGTAAGAAATGTCGTGAATGCATAGCATACAGTTCGCTGTGTTTTCTTATATCATTTGGCACGTGTATGTTAATGTGAAAAGGCACACAAATGACTACAATTAGAAAAAATTAAGGTAATATCAAGATAATCATAAATGCATAGATAGCTGTATTGTATACCCATACGCGCGCGCACACACACACACACACACACACACACACACACACACACACACACACACACACACACACACACACACACACACATATATATATATATATAATATATACATATATATATATATATCTATTATACCTATGTATATATAATATATATATATATATGTGTATATATATATATAGATATATGTGGGTGTGTGTGTGTGTGTGTGTGTGTGTGTGTGTGTGTGTGTGTGTGTGTGTGTGTGTGTGTGTGTGTGTGTGTGTGTGTGTGTTTGTGTGTATGTGTACACCAGACTCAATTTGAAAGGGTTTTATTGTGACCGACTTTTCGATTCCCGTCCAGGAATCGTCTTCAGGGGTATAATGGGTTACACACAGTGAACTCGTTTTTATGTGGTCCGCGATGTGTCTGAGGGTGGACCTTGAAGATAATCATGCTCCATTAATCATTTCATACGTGTATGATTTAATAAGCAAAAACACAGAGAAACACTATAGAAATAAAATTAGAATAACATACAATTAAAACTAAACAAAAGCATAGTGACAAAGATTTGAAAGTGGGAGGGGGCGGGGATGACGGAGCAAGCATGACAAGATGGCGGTCCAAGTGTCCCTTATGAAAGGATAAACGGTCACATGGACAAATAGGTATCTACCTTGTGAAAACATAAAGAATAAATACACACAGAAGAGTGACATAAACAGGACAAACATCGGTATCAACTGGGCAAGGAAAAGTTATGCTGTAATTGAAAAATGACTGGTAAGGAGCTGGATGAGTGAAATCCCTGTGATCAATTGTCGTAATAACCCGTATGCAAATAGGAAGCGAAATGGAAATTTTAACCTGGACAAAAAACAGCTCAATAAAAATAAAAATCTCAAATACTTTGATGACATGAAAATAAAGAACACAATGATAAGTGACTATGGATAAGTTATGTTAAAACTGAAATAATAAGTCTGGAGGTGAACTGGACAAGTCAGAACAAAATGATCACTGGGAATAGAATGCCATATGATAAATGGAACAGAAACTCTGAAAAGGACCTACAAGATAAGAATAAAAAAAACACGAAAATAATATAAAAACTTTCGAAACACATTGTTAAAATCAAGAACACTAGTACTCATTAACCCAACGTGATATCCCTACAGAGTTTGCATTAAACCACCAAGTTCCTTGATCCTAGATATTCTGATTTGAGGTCAAAGCACCTGTTTATGTAGTTGTCCTTGGTCTCCCACGCTTTTAGAATAATCTCCTCTTTTTGTTGTTGTCTCTTTGTACTGTCTTGGCTCTGTCGATGGTGTGTTGCTTATCTGACGTGTGCTTGTAAAGAACAGATTTCGGGTCTTCTCGTCTCGCTGCTCGTTGAAGCGCAATTATCTCCAAGGTCTTCTCCCAATCACATCGTGAACCACATAAAAACGAGTTCACTGTATGTTACCATCACACCCCTGAAGACGGTTCCTGGACGGGAATCGAAATGTCAAGCACAATAAAACCCTTCGAATTGAGTCTGGTGTTTACTCGCTCGATATGCATCCCAGACTCCAGATCTTCGCGCGCGCGCACACACACACACACACACACACACACACACACACACACACACACACACACACACACACACACACACACATACATATATATATATATATATATATATATATATATATATATCCTAGAAAAAATAATGAAGCTATAAAACTTCGTTGACTACCTCCTGACTTATCTAATAAGGTCCCCGTATTGCAGGCTTGATTTGAATTTATCACTCTCAGTAGGATTGCTAATGTAAATAATTCTTGCTCGCCTGGCTCCGTAGCCATCAGCATTTGCTAAAGAATGTGATAAATATCGAATCGACGACCTTGGAATCACGAGGTGAGAACAAAGCTTACTTGGCCACAGCAATGAAGTATACTTTTTCATCACTTTGTCTTGTACCTAATATTTCAACTTTTAATGAGGCTATTACTGTTTTCGTGATTACTGCAATTTTGTCTAATAGCTGTAATTGTATCTCGACAAAAATAAAAGGTAATAGTGATCATGATGAGAAGCTAAGGACCGATTCACCTCAACTACTGTGAGTTCGTTTGAGTAGAAACGAGTTCGGTTAGAATTCTTTCGTTCCTCCAATCTTCAAATGTCAAATTGCCTTTGCGTCAAATATTGAGAAACGGAATGACGAACTGAAAGAAGTTGAACCTTTACGAATATTAAACACATTCCTGAGGTGTTTTTGTGGAGATCTAGAATGCTGCAATCAAAGTTTTCTTCTAGATAATCAAATTCTCAGTATTAGGCGAGAATCGGGCCCAGACTCTCTCGGCGTAAGCGCCGCCTTATCGCAGTGGCCGATAATCACGGGAAGTGAAACTAGGTCCACAGAGTCTTGGGTAACGGATTGTACCATCTGGTTCAAAGTATCACACACATAATATCTCTCTTGAGTCACAAGGTCAAAATATCCTAAAGGCAGAAGACCGTTTTTGTCCTTAACGAGGTCAGGTGTAGAAAAAAAGTAAGAAAATAGAGAATCAGAAAAAAAATGAATAATCAAACAAAACAACAAATTGACAGATATTAGAGTGTACGTCTTTGGTGTTTAATCTCCTAAGTCTTACGTCTTTAAGCTGCACTAGATTCCATCATCAGACAAATAGAGTAAGCAAACAAAACAACAGATTGAAAGATATTACAGTATATGTTTTTTTGTGTGTTTATTATTGTATCTTTAAGCTGCACTAGATTCCACCACCTCTGCAATAAGTCCACTCCATTCATTATACACGTGGTTGAAGAAATAATTTCTGACACTATCTCATCTGTTTGTTCTTTCTCCCTTCTGGCGTTACCAATTGTAATAAAAATCTTGGAAATTTGTATCAAACTCTTCTTTGGATGTCTAGATAATTTTAGAGATAGATATATACAGTAGATATCTAAAGAGAGAGAGAGAGAGAGAGAGAGAGAGAGAGAGAGAGAGAGAGAGAGAGAGGGAGAGTATGAGATCAGAGGTTCTAAGTGGTTTATGTAAAATATGTTTCTGGTCTTTGCTATCAACTTTGTGGCCTGCCACTGTATCCTTTCCAAATTGTTAATGTCTTATGAGATTCGGGGACCAAATGTGGAAGGTCTAATGATTTATATAATTGGTTTATGATAAATGGGGCTTTAAAGTCATGCAATCTTATTGCTTTGTCTGAAGTAGAATTATAATCCTTAGATGATTGAAGTTTGATAATGATACTTCTATCAAGATCCTTTTCACTTTCTCGTTTTTTAGTAAAAGAGTTATCACGTTGGGATATTTTTCGTCCCACATCACACCTCCAACCTCCATCTGAGTAACTAGAATATGACTTCACTTACACAAATATAGACTTCTCTAAAACATTTCGACAGTGTGTCTAACATTCGTATAGATTTGCGATCTTTTAGGTCATCGTTCAACTTTGCTATATATGACGGAAAGATAATTTGATATTTGGAAATTTGAAAAATAGAATATTGAAACCGAAGTCATTTTCACTCGAACGAACACTCAAATGTTGGCGCTGGCGAAACCCGTGGAAGCCCAGTGTGATAACCCTTAGCATGCAATCGTGCTCATTGCTAGTTTCGCCTATGTGCATCGTTATACACAAACGTGGGTTAAATTTTATTACCCAATCTTGAGATCTTTACTTTGTCTAGATTTTCTGAAACATCCAGTTAAGTGGATGTCTTCTCTTTCACATAACTCTTACTTTATCATCATTATCTCAGCTTCTCCTTTTATTTCTCATTTTATTTTTTATTTTTTTTAATCTTCCTATACCTCCACGTACATTCGTCCTTTAACTGCTACCGATTCTCTTTTTCTTGAACTCGTGAGTAGGTGGTCGCGAGTTCGAGTCTCAGGATATGCTGTGGAACTTGTAGCGTTGTTTCCCAACAACCTTGATCAAGTGGGGAAGCGACCCAACGTCGGGCTGTAAAAACTACTTAACTTACCGCAATTGACAAGATATTGCCTTGCCTGGGGTTTCTCACTTCCCACTGCGTGGGAGTAGGATGAAAATTATTAGTTATTTGTAACTTTAATATTACTTAAAGACACATACACATACATACACACACACACACACACACACACACACACACACACACACACAGACACACACACACACACACACACAGACACACACACACACACACACACACACACACACACACACACACACACACACACACACACACACACACACAGACACACACACACACACACACATACACACACACACACACACACACACACACACACACACACACACACACACACACACACACACACACACAGACACACACACACAGACACACACACACACACACACACACACACAGACACACACACACACACACACATACACACACACACACACACACACACACACACACATACCAAGGGCTTTTTCCCCCTTACAATGGAGGTAGCCAAACTCAAAAGGCATAATTCGACTCCCACCCATTTCTTTTCCACCCACTCCACTAAATCTACCACCCTTCCCTTTCATCTTGGCTCCTCGTGGATGACTTAAAGATGATGATGATGATGATGATATGGTTTAACGTCACAAATTCCTCCCTCATCGGAAGGCTAGGACGGTGCCCCTTACAGAGGACTTTGTAGCGTGGAACTTGATAAACCATACCCTTGGTTCAACTTCGCCGGTGGCAGGATTCGAACCACCATCCCCTCGACCTTCGCCGCAAGTAACGATGCTCTAATCCGCTCAGCTACTAAAAACATCTTCAGGCTTATGGCCCATTCGTTTTGCAAGATTATTGTGAAGAAAAAGTATTCCAGTACCACTAATATACTCTTTTTATTCATTTATTTGACACAACCTTCAACAGAGTTTCTTCACCTGTACTTAGTCTTTCCTTTTTTCACACTCCCTCTTCAAGGAAGAGTTCTTGGAGTAAAAGCAGCAACGACTGCAACAGCACTGTAAGAAAGAGGCCAAACGCATAGTATGGGAGTCCAGTATATTTGACGTTTCGCTCAGCAAGGATTCTTCAGAAGAAGCCCTGCTGGGCGAAACGTCAAATATACTGGACTCCCATACTCTGCGTTTGGCCTCTTTCCTACAAGAGTTCTTGGAAGTGTTTCCGTCCATAGTGACTACAGAGACAGTCCAAAACAAGTTGTAGTCTAGAATGACCCCGTTCAATCGGGGTCCGTCAGATGGCCGCGGTCCATCTTGGCCCCTTTCAAAAGGGGTCCGCATATGATCGCGGTGCACAGCGATCACGTTGACTGGAGGACCTAATGTGACCCATGACGTTCTCGGAGATTTTTTTTAGAAATTTCGTTCAATGGGAAGGAGAAGGTTCTGTCTATAATGACCCTATTCAAGGGTGATTTGCAGAGACCTCGCGGTCCATAACGACCCTGTTCAAAGAGGAGAAGAGGAGGAACGAGGGTGGCGGATCACAGGAACAACGCTGAACAGGGATGGAGGAAGGACCGCGATGGGGGCGCAGCGGTCGGACCCCGTTCAAGAGGATGGGCGGGGGAATTGCGGTCGATCCAGACCACTTTCGACAGTGAGGAGGGCGACTCCGTGGGGACAATGCAGTCTTTAGTGGTATCGTTCGATGAAGTAAGCGAGAAGACGCGGTCAATAGCGATCATATCCAAGGGAGTGATCTCCGGGTCATGGCGACCTCTAGGAGAGTTCTCCGAGAGAAGGTAGAAGGTGGTCGCAGTACATAAAACACCATTCAACGAGCGTCCGTAGAAGAGGGGAACAAAGATCTATGAGAAATATCTGCCATATCATTAGTGCTCAACCCTAGTTATCTAACATATACTTTACGCACTGTAAAGAATACCCTGGTGTGTGAAAAGTCTGAGTAAAGTATATAGGGTCAAAAGGAATTAGATTTATTTAATATTTTGCCCCCTCAAAAAAAAAAAAAAAAAAAAGCCAGGCAATTTATAGAATACCTAGGCATTATTTACACTACCGTGGTTTCCCACGACACTAGTATCATTGATGTATTACCATTCATGACTGGAATCACCATTCATGACTGGAATCACCTACAATATTGAATTGTACTTCATCTTCGATAATTCACTAGGACTTCTGTACTTGGGGTAACTACTCAATGGTACAAAAAAAAAAAAAAAAGGTTAAGGTGGCGACACACTAGGCATTTCTCACTAGCATGCTACTTGCTTTTGCTACTTCATTTGAGTAGAAACGACTTCGGTTACGATTTTTTTTTTTTTTTTCAAATTTCCAAATGTCAAATTACTCTTGCGTAATAAAGAAGCTAAATGAGGAACCAAGAGAAGTCAAACCTAGAAACATTGAGGTGTTCTTACGGAAGTCTAGAATATTGTAATCGAAGTAATTTCTACTCAAGCAAAGTAGCAAAAGCAAGTAGCATGCTAGCCTAGTGTGCCGCCAACTTTAGAGGTATCTTTGATTGAAAAAGATGTGTCACTGTAATACTTTCAATTTCGTTAGAAAACAGTTTAACATTTTTCGTCTTCTGTACCCCTTAGTCAGGTTTAGGTAGTTCAGCCCTCCCTAAAATTGAATTACAAAGACGCTGTTACATTTCTACTAGCAGCAGACTTTTCTAGCAACCCCTAAAATCTATTTGAGCAACCTCTGATGTTCCTAGCAACTCAGGATAGGACCTCGTGAAATCGGAGACTACTGGTGATTACCCTCTGCCAGGTCTGGCCAAAGATATAGGCCAAAGGTTACTACCCTGACCATAGACATGCGTCTTCCAGCTTAAGCCTCTGGCAATCGTTGGGCAGAATAAATATATACAGGAAAGCTGTCAAGCGCACAATAATAGTATAAGGATCTTGTAACACTTTAGTCCATCTTACTGTTTTGTTTTTTCTAATAATCTAATTCAACTGATTGTTAGACACCAAAGCTAACAGAGCCTCGATCAATCGAGCATCAGGTCCAACATCCGGATAGATAGAAATAGTGGTTTGTTTAATTGACCCACGGAGGTCGTTACCGTCTTGCAGAGGTCAAGGACAACACAGAACTCGGGAATATCGCATCGCCACCACAGAAACCGCAGCAATCCTTGACCACAGATACCACAGCCCCCTGCCTTACCACAGCGGAGCCTACATCTCACACCTTCCTGCCTCTTGGCACCATTTCTCTTTCCTCGACTTTCAGACGTGACATGGGGTCACACCTGTTCCGTTCTGTCTGATACCACAAGGTTTTATTCGAATGGTATGGACCTTTCCGCAGTGTACATGTGAGGACAAGAACATAGGAATGAAGGAGACTGCAGTCTGCGTCTCTGGAAAGACGCAGAGTGCGGGGTGATCTAATAGAGGTGTTCAAGTGGATCAAAGGCTTTAACAAGGTTGATGAAAACAAGGTCATCATATTAAAACAACAGGGCAGGACTCGCGGTAATGGTTATAAACTGGACAAATTTAGATTTAAAAAGGAAATAGGAAAGAATTGGTTTACTAATAGGGTGGTCGACGAATGGAATAAACTTAGTAACCATGTAGTAAGCGCTGAAACTATCAGTTGTTTTAAGAAACGATTAGACAACTGTATGGATGGGGATGACAGGTGGTGATGGATACGGAGCTGCCTAGTGTAGGCCTTATGGTCTCTTGGAGTCTTCTTCATTCTTATGTTCTTAGGTTATGTTCTTATGTTAAGAGACCACAAGGCCTACACTAGGCAGTTCCATGTCCATCACGACCTATCATCCCCATCCATTAAAGTTATCTAATCTCTTAAAACAACCGATAGTTTCAGCGCTTACTACATGGTTACTAAGTTTATTCCATTCGTGAACTGCTCTCTTGGTAAACTAGTTCTTGCCTAATTTCTTCTTGAATCTAAATTTGTCCAATTCAAGTTAAGATAAGGATAAGGAACATCCGGGTTGAACCACCCACGGTCGCGAGATCGGGTTTTGTGGGAGAAGATGGAAAACGTTCAAGGAAAACGAAAGGATATTTGTGTATAAAAAGAGGCTATTGACAATAAGCGCGTTTGAAGAACTCTTTGTTTACAGATATATTTCACTGCTCAGAAGGCAGGAAAAGTTTGGAAAAAATAAATGTTTATTCAACTCTGGCAGTCTTCAACGGGGCATGAGAGTATATACAGGTTCACATAACACATATATTTCCGACATGAGGGTATATACAGATCGCATAATGCATAAACATAATTCCGACAGCGCTGACGAAACTAACCATGCATAGAAACGGTTCACGCACACAAAATCAGTTTTAATATAAAATTGACGATTTCTCTTTTATGAATTTAGCTATTTTTAGTTGGAAGGAAGCGCAAAAATACAGGAATATATGTTAAGTCAGTAGTTGATAGGAAGCATACTTAAAGAAATCGATAATTTCTTTTATGAATTTTGCTCATTTTAGCGGAATTTCACAGATCATTACCATGTCTCTTCTCTCCATTTCCCTAAACGCATTTCCATCAGTGTACAACAGTATCATATGCCATAACAATGATATATTCATTTAAACTTAATGATTTATCGAGTAGTAAAAAGTTCCTAGGTCGTTTGGTTAAAAATCTGATCGGGAAATAGGGAATGACGAATATATATATATATATTTATATATATATATATATATATATATATATATATATATAAATATATGCGAATAAATCACAAAAACACGTGATTCACAAAATATGTAATAAAGCCACTTGGAAAATGAAATGAAAGGTGACCAAACGTTTTCGTCTATTTAAGACGAAAATGTCTTAAATAGACGAAAACGTTCGGTCACCTTTCATTTTATTTTCCAAGTGGTTTTATTACACGCACACACACACACACAAACACACACACACACACACACACACACACACACACACACACACACACACACACACATACACACACACACACACACACACACATACACACACATACACACACACACACACACATACATACACACACACACACACATACACTCACACACACACATGTATATATATATATATATAAAGAAATAAAAATAGGGTTTCAGTTACATACTTGAAAATGTGATTTTAAGCGACGCCAGATGAAACCTCAACCCACATCTCTCATGGCAACGTCATATACATGTTGCAAAGTCATTGTGGACTGGTGACCTGAGTTGCGGCTGTCTATGAAATCCGAAACTTTTGTAATCAGCACGAATATTCTGATTAGCTGCTATCACGGAAATGCGACACGGGACTAATGCACATCTCGTGTACAGTAAAGGAGAAACGGATTCAGGAGGCATGAAAGCGCGATTTGGACAATTGCCTAGTAGCCCTCCCAAGGGATTGAGTCAGTCAGTGTCATTCCCATAAGTCAAAGTGGCTGGGAAAGGGACGAACGACAGAACCAGAGTAGTGCAGTCGTAGGTTCTGATTACTTAAGCTTCTCATTCGTCCCCTGACATATCTGATTCACTCACACATAGACACACACGTGTGACCACACACACACACACACACACACACACACACACACACACACACACACACACACACACACACACACACACACACACACACACACACACACTTTCAAATACATAAATATATACATACTGTATATACAATACACACACACACACACACACACACACACACACACACACATATATATATATATATATATATATATATATATATATAAAATATGTAATGTATACTGGAAAGTCATTTTGAATACAGGTTTTGTTGAGGTCTACAGCAGTAGAAGCATTGTTCAGTTTATATGAAGTACTCTCAGTATTCCGTATGAGAGAGCAAAAGTTGAAGGCCAAGGATATAATAAAATCTTCAAAGTACGTGTTGCTATACTCGAGACGCATTTAGACCTAATCAGGGTTCATCTTCAGGAGTTACAATAACACAATAATACAAAAAACTGAGGTAAAATGTAGAGCGTGGTGAGTGGGACTTTACGCCCACGAAGAAGTTTTTTGAAGTTTCCTTCCCATCGATGAAGAAATCATCCCAGCAACCTTTAGAGAGAACTGTAAGGATCGGTGTCGACGCGTGAGTGGAGCGACGCGTTCTCTGGTGCATCTCTCAGCCAATGTTTGTAATAATCATTCATTTGCTAGTAGAGTCCGTGATATTTTGTGCCTGAGTATGTATTACAG
Organism: Oratosquilla oratoria; assembly: GCF_046742065.1. Classification (NCBI taxonomy): domain Eukaryota; kingdom Metazoa; phylum Arthropoda; class Malacostraca; order Stomatopoda; family Squillidae; genus Oratosquilla; species Oratosquilla oratoria. The sequence goes on from NC_134804.1 coordinate 52,588,652, forward strand.
ATCAATTTTCATAATGCATATGCCTTTCATTGCTGAGGGTGTTTACTTCAGCTGGGTGAAATTGCTTGTTAGTGAATAAATAAACGGCTGAGCTCGTAAAAGGCAACGAAAACGTAAAACGAGGTAAGCATAAAGTCTTAAACACTTTCGGTAGAAAAAATTCTTTATCTGAATAAAATTGCCTGGGGACAGGTAAATTCATCGATAAATGTTTCATCATAGAATGAAAAGTTTGTTATGTGAAAAATATGTCTAAAGCGTCATCAAACATCTTGTTTCACTTAGATGCCCTCCTCTCCGTGAATGAAGACAGCGCGTCATAAATCAAGAGGTTGTACTAAATCAAGTGACATTGGCCACCCCACCTCATCGCGACTTCCTCCCGGGCACGATACGCATCAGGTGATACATTTCAGTACAGCCGGCGGCAAAAGTCATGCCTCGCAACACTTTTTTCTTCTTCTTTTCCGCCACTGTAAGCCTCGTTCATCACTTTTTTGGATGAGTTATGAAGCCTGTGTTTGAGATGTCAATCACAAGCCTAATTGATTATGCCACTTAATTCTTGTTGTTTTTTCACTTAGTGAATCGTAATTCGTTTGATAGTTTTCTTTATATATTTCTTAATTTGAGGACGCGTTGAAGCGTCCATCCTTGTCTCTTTCATCTATTCTATTTTACTTATTTGTCTATCTAATCTATTTATTTATTCAATTCATTTAGATCTTCATTCTATTTTATAATCTAATACTTATTTTATCTTCTTCACTCATACATCTGCTTATTCATTATTATTTTTTTCCACTAAAGTGGAACGATAAGGCATTGCAAAATAAAGCTAAACAAGAAATAAATTTTTGTAGAAGCCTTGAGCTGAATGCCCTAAGAGAACTCCTGGAAAAAAAAAAAAAAAAAAAAAAAAAAATATATATATATATATATATATATATATATGTGTGTGTGTGTGTGTGTGTGTGTGTGTGTGTGTGTGTGTGTGTGTGTGTGTCGTCTTCTCCCCGTCTTCTTTATTTTCCGCATGAGGGGAAGGAGATGGGTGGGGGTGGGTCGACGATGAAGCGAAGCGACCTTGCTGTAGATGTGCTGTGTCTTGCTGCATTGCCTCTGACCCGGGGCAGTGGGCGGGATACAGGGATGACCCGTCATCCACGAGAAGCTACTCGTAAGATGAGGAGGAGGAAATTGTGGTGGATGGGAGTGGAATGGGTGGGAGTAGGTATGTGTTTCTTAACTTGGCTACCTCCCATATAAGGGGGAAAAAACCCTTGGTATATTGATAGATTAGTGGACCAGGAACCAATACTATCATCACGATAGTAATTGACATAACAAATGATAATTGCAGAACTGGTTACAGGAGAGATATCATAACGGTTGTGCCTGTCACCATTCACATGCGTGTGAACACAAATACACACATAGATACACAATCGAATACACAAACACACATACAAATACACATGAAATTGAATACCCAAGGATATTTTTTTATATAGGAAAAATGTAAGTGCAAAAGGAAATGTAAAAAGGCAAACGGAATAAGGAAAAGAGAAATTAATTAAATTGACTAAAATGATTTAAGATTGTATAATTCTCCCGAGGAAAGAATTCACTGATTCAAATATCAAAGGTCTATCTGTTGATTTTTTTTTTTTTTTCAATAAATACAATTTAGACATTAAAAGCTGAAAAGGAAATAGGACGTTACAGAGAATAAATTAGATGAAAATTACATTATAGCTAATTTGAAAGCGTCAAGCATTAAGGTAATTATAGATAGGTAAAAAGAGTAGAAAAATATAAAGAGAAAAGAACAGAAACATGCAGAGGAAGGTGTTGTGAAGGTATGGAAATAGAAGAGCTTAAAAGATGCAGTGGATGAAAAAATGGAAAAATAAACACATCACACAAAGAATAGAAAGAGAACAACAAGAATTGATTAAAGATGTGTTTAGGTAGGTTAAGTAGATGTAAAAAAAAAAATGAGGATGGGCACAACCAATGAAAATTAAGTATAAAAAGTTACATTAGAATATGAAAATTAGAACATAAGGATAAAAAGAAAAAATTGTGTTGTTTCAACGTGAAGAAAGAGCAAATACGAAATGATTATTCAATAAAGTTAAGGTAAAATGTCTCGCAGAATGACGGAAGATAGGTGTGTATATGTGTGTGTCTGTGCGTTCCTGTTCATGTGTGTACGTGTGTGTGTGTGTGTGTGTGTGTGTGTGTGTGTGTGTGTGTGTATGTGTGTGTGTGTGTGTGTATGTGTGTGTGTGTGCGTGTGTGAACTGAGAGGAGGTGAGACAGAGAGCAAGACATTAAAAAGGGGTCGAAAAAAAGACAAAGGATCTCACGACAGAAAAATGTGATGTGGAGAGACAGAAGTTTAAATAGGTCTTAAGTGAGCCTCAGTATTCCTCTTCCAGGAGAAGGAAGGCACACAGACAAACAGGCGGACACGCTGGCAGACAGTTCGATGGACAGAAAGACTGTGTACACAGTCGATTTTTATTTCAAGATACGTGCGTCTTAAAGAGTCCAGAGTAGGCAGGAGGAAACAAGGCGATGGCGTCGTGAACGAGGGTTAAAGGGGAAGAAGAAGGAGGAGGAGGAAAGAGGAAGAAAAAGAGAATGAAATCAAAGTGCAAAAAGAGTAGGAACAGAAATATTATGGGAAGTTTGGGAAGTTGGTGGTAAAAGAGGAATAGAGGGAGAAAAAAGAGTAGAAAGAGAGAGTAGGAGGAGGAGGAGGTGAAGGAGGAGGTGAAGGAGGAGAATGGAGAGGAGAGGGTGGAGATGAAGAGATTATACAGAAGCAGGAAGAAGAGGAGGAGAAGGAGTAGAAGTAAGGAGAGGAGGAAAGAAGGAAAAAGGAGGAGGGAAGAAGAAGAAAGAAGAGGAAAAAGAAGAATAGGAAGAGGAAAGGAAGAGAAGATGGAGGAGAAAGAGAAGACAAAGAAGAAAGGTCAAGGGTTTAGGAAGCCATGGCGACAAGAAGTTGAAATTGGTATTTTGTAAATAGAAGAACTATCAGAAATGAATAGTCACACTTGTTGAGATAGAAAAGGATGAGCAAGAAAATGACGATGAGGGTGAAGCCATAGGAAAGGGGAGGAAGAAAAGTATATTGGAAGGTAAAAGATACTGGGAAAGTTGGACGATAAATATAATGATTTTTTTTTACAGTTCTTTGAAGAAAAGAAATGGGTAGGCAGAGGTAGAAAGAGGAAAAGAGTGAGAAAGGGCTCAAGGGAAAAGAGCAGGAAGAAGAGCAGAAAGAGAGTTAAAAGGAGAAGAGGGGGGAGGTGGAAAAGGAGAACGAATAGAAAGAAAAGAAGGAGTAGAGGGAAATAAAGAAAGAGGAGGAGAAGAGAGAAGTGAAGAAAAAGAAAAAGAAAATGAGGAACAGAAGATAAAGGGGGAGATCGAGAGTAAGGATAATAGGAGGAAAATGAGAATGCAGAGTAGGGTGGGAAGAGGAGGAGGAAGAGGAGGAGAAGGAGGAAGAGTAGAAGGAGAAAGAGGAGAAGGAGAAAGAGGAGAAGGAGGAGGAAGAGAAGAAGGAAGAGGAGAAGGAGGAAGAGTAAGAGGAGGAGGAGGAGGAAGAGGAGGAGGAGGAAGAGGAGAGGGTGAAAGAGGAGGCGTAGAAGGAGTAAGAGGAGGAGTAGAAGGAGGAAGAGGAGTAGAAGGAGGGTGGAAACGGGGTTATGGACGTCAATGATTTCGGGGGTGGATGAGATTGAATGGACACCGAGGAGGAAAAATCCGGAGGGGCAATTTTCTCCGGGATTTTTCCTTTGCCATTATAATGAGGAGTAGAAGAGAGGAGGTAGGGGGAGGGGGGGAGGGGACGGGGGAGGGGAAGGGAGAAGGAAGGGGAAAAGGTGGAGGTAAAGGGAAAGGGGAAAGGGAAGAGAAAGGGGAGGAGAAGGAGAAGAGAGAGGGGAAGGGAAAGGGGAAAAGGAGAGGGGAAATGGAAGGGTAATGAGAAGGGAGAGGGGAAATGGAAAGGAGGAAAGGATATGGGAAGGGGAACCGGAGAGGTTAGGGGGAAAGGGGAAAAGGAAGGGGAAGAGAGAGCAGAAAGTAAAGGCGAAGGAGAAGGGAGAGGATAAAGGGAAAGGGGAAGGTGAAAGGTAAAGGGAGGGTGAAGGGAAGGGGAAAGGGAGGGGAAAGGGAAAGGGAAGGGGGAGAGATATGGGAAGGGAAAGGAGGTGGAAGAGGGTCAATGTTAGAAGGGAAAAAACTTACGGAAAAGGGAGGATAAGAAGAGACTATGTAACGAAATGGATAAGAACGGAAGAGGAGAAATGAGAAAATAAAAAAAGATGAAAGATACTATGTAGTTTAAGAAAATTTATGGAGAGCTGATGAGGCAATTGAAGGAGCAGGAAAAGTGAAAGGAATAGAGAGAGAAGAGAGAGAAATAGTTGTTATGCCAAAGGGAAGGAAAGCTGGGAAGGGGTGAAAAATGAGTGTGAGGAAGGAAGAGGAGAAGGAAGGAGAAATGAAGGAGAATTGGAAAGAAGAAATGTGATAAAAGAGAGAAAATGAGAGGAAAAAGAGAGCATGATTAGGAAAGAATGAAAAAAGAGGAAAAGGAGGAAGGAAAGAATAGGAAGAAAGAGAGTGAGGAAAGTGAGAGGAAAAAGAGAAATAGAACCAAAATTTTGAGTTTTGAAGGTGAGAGAAATTGAGAGGATTTTAGAGAAAAGATGAGGAAAGGATGGGAGAGAAAGAACATAAGAATAAAGAAGCCTGCAAGAGACCATAAGGCCTATACTAGGCAGTTCCATGTCCATGACCACCTGTCATCCCCATCCATAAAGTTGTCTAACCGTTTCTTCAAACAACCGATAATTTCACTGCTCACTAATTGGTTACTAAGTCTATTCCATTCGTTGACCACTTTATTAGTAAACCAGTTATTGTTGAAGGAAGTTGAAATGGAGAACTTTGGATGGGGTAAAAGAAGGGAGAAAAATATAAGACTATAACAGGAAAGGGGGGAAGAAGAGATACGAAATAAAGATAAATGACTAGAAATGAAAAAAATAAAGAAGTCAGAGAGAGAAATGGCAAGAGGAAATGGAGTGCATTCTGAAGGAAAATACGAGAAAGATGAAGTTAGGGCTGGCGAGGAGGAAGATGAGGGTGTTATCACACTGGGCTATTTTTCCTTCGACTGTTGGAGCAGATTTGCAACCCGTAGCTTTCGGGAAGGATGCTGATATGTTGGAGGAAAATTATATTTCCTCCAGCATATCAAATGACATTCTATGTATTTTTGTTGAGAAAACATAATAATTTTCCATAGCTATTTGACGGCGGAAAAAATTCTGGAGGTGGGCGGTACCGCCGATTAATCGGAGGTTGGAGGAAAAATAGCCCAGTGTGATAGCCCCTTAAGAGAGGAAAAGAAGAAAGAAAAAAAAAGGGAAATATTTTGGAGAGACACGAATAAATGACAATACAATAAACATGAAGGTAATCGTAGATAAAACAACAAAGATATGCCAAATCTAGGGGACTAAGGCGAGAGATCAGAGAATCAAAATATCTTCCAGTTCATGTTTAATAAAATGCTTTTAAACGAAAACACTGGCGAGACTTGTACAAGTCCTCTTTTCATGTAAATGGCCTCTCTGAGCCCCAGACAGTTTCCTAGTCGTTTGGTATCTAATTATATTCTGAACGTGGTCATATTATACCAGGAGACGCTTAACAATGGTACAATCCATTACCTTTGCCCTTTGTGTTATGATAGCAAGACAGGTGGTAGTTACCAAAAGCTGTCGGATATCGTTGCGTGATCTTTTTATTCATAATAATAATAATAATAATAATAATAATAATAAAAGGTTTATTTCCATTACAGTGGTACACTGACAATAATACATTGGAAAAGTTGATTAAAGATATAAAACTTGGAATATATACATGGAGCAATTTTACAATGAGTTGATTATGTGCACAATAGATGGGATAGCACTGTTTTTGTAGGGGTCTGTCCTTGGCGCTTTGATTGGTATGAGTCTATTTCTGTGTCTAGTGGCGTGGCAAGGTAAGATCAATGGTGGACGCGTCATTTGGAGGATCATCTCAAGACACCCAAGATAAGAGTCCACGATGGACTTGATCAGCGTGATCTACCCTGTGCCTTATGCCCACTGTATCAAGGGAAAGAGCATAAGAACATTAAGAATGAGGAAGACTGCAAGAGACCATAAGGCCTACACTGTCATCTCCATCCATAATGAAACTTCCCTTAACAGAACTAATACGTTCAGTTTTCACATCACGGTTACTAAGTCTATTTCATTTGTTAACCACTCTATTGTTAAACCAGTTCTCGCCTATTTCCTTTTTAACCTATTCTATAAATCACGCCCTTCACCGAATCATTTCTGTTTAAAGACAGAGCTGGGTGCGTTCCTCGGTGCGTTACTATATGCGTTCCTCGGTGCGTTCCGCTTTAGTTTGGCCGCGGTTAGCGCTCCCAAACTATTAAAGCTTAAGAGACAGGTTCATACCGAAATAAAAGTTCGCTAGGCCACGTACTATACCAAAGAAAAATTTCGTAGGCACATCCAAAAGGTAGGCCACATACTATACCGACACCTATATTGCTTTAATGGTTTAGGAGCGCTAACTGCGGCCAAACTAAGGCGGAACGCACCAAGGAACGCATATAGTAACGCATCGAGGAACGCAGATAGTAACGCACCTAGGAACTCGCCTAGCTCTGCTAAAAATAAACGATTTTCTTCATCTGAAGGGCTGGACCTCGATCTGAAAGGGGTCGGTATGGACCGGGACCCCAATGAAGGAGGCGTCCTTTACCTTAAGCGGACCAAATGCCGTTCTTAGGCAAATCGAATTTGTAAAAATGCGTCTCTCTGTTGAGGGAGTTGAATCTAGTAGCATCCAGCCTTATTCGATGTGTCCTGTGATATAAGGAATGGATCCAGACTGGCAGTGAGAATAGTTTACCCACGTATGTAAACACGGTAAAGGACGGTGAAAAAGAAATCCAAGAATGGAAGCCCGTGGGTGTGGATTTAAACAAAGGAACGTCTAGGAATGAAAAGTCGACTCTATTGGACTATCACGCAAACATATTTTCATTTTTTTTAAAGATCTCTGTTTTTGTGGAATATTTAAATTAAGTTAGGTTTGGTTAGGTTTGGTTTGGTTAGGTTTGGTTCAGTTAGGTTTGGTTCGGTTAGGTTTGGTTCGGTTAGGTTTGGTTTGATTTGGTTTGGTTTGGTTTGGTTTTATTAGGTTTGGTTAGATTTGCTTTGGTTAGGTTTGGTTAAGTTAGGGTAGGTTATGAGGTATTGGGCAAAGTAAGTTTCATGTTGAATATCAGTGCTTGCATGATTCTGGAATTTTACCGAAGAGTCTTACCGAGCTATGACGTCACTTCAGATTCCAAGGTCGAATGTCTTAGGCATCTGAGACTCTACACAGTAATTTCTTTAACCTACGTTTCTATATTGAAGGAGTTATGGAGAATCAAGGAGAATAATAAGAGGTTCCTGACCTCTGGATTAGTATTTATTCACCATCCAAATTTAAGAAGGAAATAAGCAAGAATTGGTTTACTAATAGGGTGGTCGATGAATGGAATAAACTTAGTAACCATGTAGTAAGCGCTGAAACTATCAGTTGTTTTAAAAAACGATTAGACAACTTTATGAATGGGGATGACAGGTGGTGATGGATACGGAGCTGCCTAGTGTAGGCCTTATGGTCTCTTGCAGTCTCCTTTATTCTTATGTTCTTATGTTCTTATCTTAGCTTCTCGTGGCTGAGGTAAATAAATAATTTAATAAATAAATAGATCAATAAATATGTAAATAAAAATTTGAATAAAGAAATGAGTAAGTGAATAAATAAATATATGGATAAATGAATAAATAGATGAATAGATAAATGAAAAAAATAGATACGAAAATAGATAAATGAATATAGATAAATAAAGTGAGTGAGTGAGTAAGTAAAGGAATAAGTAAGTAGGTAGGTAAATAAAGGAGTCAATAAGGCCATTCTTGGCTGTCTGACAACCTCACCTCCTTTCCGAAGTATACTGTAAAGTGAAGTGACGGTTACGTACTCAAAAAGGTTCCTAAAAATCGTCTGTTGAAATCCTCCTTAGTAGCTGAACGTTTAGGAATTTTTATACATTTTCCTTTGACATGGTTGTCTTTGATACTGTCTTGGTTTTCCTCGAAAATCATCAGCCATTCTGAAATGAAAACAGGAAAAGATTTTAGTGACCATAGCCCGGAAGCTCAGCGACAAAAACAACGAAAGGGATTGACTTGATCTACTACTTATTACCGAAATCAAATTTATACTAGACAGTGTACTTTTTAACATATTTATTACAATGTACAAACTTTCATCTTAAGTCAGTGGCTTTCCTTTGGTAATTATTACCGAAATCAAATTTATACAAGACAGTGTATTTTGTTAACATATTTATTGCAATGTACAAACTTTCATCTTAAGTCAGTGGCTTACCTTTGGTAATCTCTCAGAAAAGACCTCTACCCATTTCTATCTTGTTCTGCAATGTCCCCGTCACACATACGCCACTCAAGTGAGTTCGTTTAGGTACAAACGACTTCGGTTAAAAATTTTCGTTTTTCAAATTTTCAAATGTCAAATCACCTTTGCATCATATACTGAGAAGCAATGACGAACTAAGAGAATTTAAACCTATACAAATATTAGACACATTGTTGAATTGTCCTTAGGGAAGTCTAGAATACTGTAGATTAAGTCGTCTTCCAACTTTTCAAAATCACAACATTTGACGAGAATCTTGAAAGTGGGACGAGGTCTGCAAACCAAGATGTTTGTTCTTTATTTACTTGAAGAAATTTTCGCATCAGTAACGTCCCTTCAATTTGTCCTCCAATAAGCAATTTCGAATGAAAGTCTAAAGGTACAATTGTCACATAGCATAGGTCATTTCTATTACTGGTATTACTTTTGTGTGGTTGAGCGGTCGTGCAGAGAAACGTATGATTATGAATATTGTGTCTATTTGCTTGATAGTATGTATACACTGCGAGTGAAACACAAACACTCTGATGGTCATATATGTACGGTCGCACGCACACACGTGTACACACATAAACACATATACCCACACACACTAACATGCATACGCATACGAACTTGTACACACACACAGACAAATGCAAGGCCATATATACACAAACAAGCACACACACCTTCAAGCGCGCATACAAACATATACACATGCATACTCACACACATACATAAGGACACATCACACACACACACACACACACACACACACACACACACACACACACACACACACACACACACACACACGTGCACACACTTGTACAATAACAGTTGTCTTCACAGGTGAATGCTGTAATTTTGCATTTAGACTTGTCTTCCTTTACCATCCTCACTAACTTAATACAACGGCTTAGTGAAGTTTCTGTTTTAGTCCCGTCGATGTTCTTTTGTTGTCTGTTATTTTGATGTGTTACTTACGAACATAAACGCACGGAAATAAGACATTGCATAATAGAAGGCTTTGCTACTCCCTCTTGACATAGCCTGTTCATCGAATATATTGCGATGAAGACAACTTGGTCGATATTGCTCTACTTGCATTTTCTTTGCACTAAGTTTCATTCCTTATCAACAAATATTACATGACTTGTTTTTTACAATTGCAGTTATGGGATAATTTTTCTTGAGTATATTTCATGTTAACAGCAAACACAATATCAGTACTATTTCTATCAAGATTTTCATTTATTTTCTCTAATCAACTTCTCTGCATGAGGCACAATATTACCAAAATATTCAATAGATAATGAATAAGCGATAAAATATTAAAAACACTCAGATGATTCACAACGATGTAAATGTGCTTCAGGTATCTGAAAATAACTTTATGGATAATGATGATATGTGGTGATGGTCATAGAACTGACTAGTGTAGGCCTTATGGTCTCCTGCAGTCTCCTCCATTCTTATGTTATGTTCGTGTAAGGAGTCGTTTATTATGAGATGATTATATTTACGTCATCTATGGAATTGGGAGAGAACTTAGTACCTAGGTCAGTGGTTGGTAAACTGAATCTCTTTCAGTCCACCTCAATAGCTTCAGAAGCTTCTTACAAACCAATTATTCCATCAAAACAAAGACGTCATGAACTGTACGTTTTTAAAACATTCCAGGCAAAAATACAGTTATATGTATATATATACATATATATATATATATATATAATATATATATATATATATATATATATATATATATATATATATATATATATATATATAAATATTCAGTATTGGAAATATTTGTAGCCATCAATTATCATGATATGTAGAAATATCTTTCCTAATCTGAGCTTATTTCTTGCATTGCTGCTCCGACAGCACAATGCTTTAAAAAATTACTCTTCTAGCTCGCAGGGTTGCTGACCGCTGACCTAGGCGCTCCGTGGGCTGCTCAGGTTCACTCCAACGTTCCACACACATTTTGCTGCATGTTTATAACAGTGAGATAATTCTAGTTGAATGCTACCTCTAACTACTTTATTCTGTTCTTACTATCATCTTTTGACATTATCGTCTTTGTACTACTCAGGTTGTGTTGTGGAAGTTGGTTTTATAGTTTTATATGTTTTCTTTCAGTAAGATGACCACTTCAGTCTGTACGTAAAAAGGTTAAAATTTTGGAAAGACTTTGTGTAATGTATCAAATGTAGCTATTGCAAATTCCGATTATCAATTTTGTATGCTATACTACTTTTTTAGCTCATTCCTTGTTTTTACTAAATTATTCATCATGATAACAAATTATGTTTTAGAATTTAAGTAAAATATCAAATGTAGCTATTGCAAATAACGAATATCAACTTTATATGGTGCACTACTTTTTTAGTTTATTCTTTGTTTTTACTCAATTATTTATCATAGATGATGTTTTAGAATTTCAGTAAAATATCAAATCAGTTTCTTAACTTATAATTTCTATGATTCATATCCCAAAAATTTTCAACTTTCTTATAAAGAAAGATGATTTATTAGACTTTGTTTTCGCGATTTTTTATGTCATATGGTCCTATGTTCTAATTTATTTATTTCTTTTTCAATTCCCACCAGTGAGTCACCTCTGGACATGCCAAATTAAATACGTTAAAAAAATCATAAACAAGCAAACCTGAACCACGAAACGCGAAATTAAAACCAAAGCAAAGAACAGAGAGAAGAGGAAGGGCTAACGAGATCTTGGTAAGTACCTGGAAGAACCAGAAGCTACTTCTTTTTATTTTTCAGAAAATGTCAAGAGAGGAAAAAAAAAAGAAGAGGAAGGCACTCTGGACTTTTGAAACCTGTGGCAAACACCAAAAAGGGACCTAAGAATGGACTTAACAGGAGCTGGATGGACATAGAAAGTAAAAGGATATGACTTAAGCAACTACTTCAACTTGGGCTGGAAGTAAAATTGAGATGATACTTGAGGTCCAGAAAAATGGAAATTCGGGGAATCCAGATGAGAGGATGAAAGTTAAAAAAAAAGTAAGGAACAAGAAAGCAAGAAAGAAAGGAAGAATGAAAGAGAAGAAAAAAACAAGAAAACAAAAAAAAGGCGGAAAAAAAGAAAAAAGTGAACAGAAAAGAGAAACAGGAAAAACAAAGAAAGGAACAAAGAAGAAAGAGAGAGAGAGAGAGAGAAGGAAGGAAAAAGACAAAGAAAGAAAGAAAGAAGGAGATAAAAGAAAAGAAAAAAAAACAGGGGAGAAAGAAAAAAAAGAAGAAGAAGAAGGAAGAAGAAGAAGAAGGAAGAAGAAGAAGGAAGAAGAAGAAAAAAAAGGGATCCTGCTTGTCAAGGAGCTAAGAGACTGGAGACGATGTTTTGAAGAAAGAGGCGCCGCCTCGCCTGTTTTCTTCGGCTCACTAAAGACCTCTGCTCCGATGATCTCGTCCTAATGATGACAACAACGGATTTGGGGGAACCAACCTCACGAAGTTTTTTTTTTTTTTTTTTTTTTACACAGACACACACACACACACACACACACACACACACACACACACACACACACACACACACACACACACACACACACACACACACACACACACACACACGCGCACACACACACACACACACACACACACACACACACACACACACACACACACACACACACACACACACACACACACACACACACACATATATATATATATATATATATATATATTATATGATATATATATATATATCATATATTATATATATATATATATCATATATATATATAATATATATATTATATATATATTATATAATATATATATATATAATATATATATTATATATATATATATTATATAATATATATAATATATATTATATATATATATTTATATATATATTATATATATATTTAATATATATATTATAATATATATATATTTAATATATATATATATATATATATAATATATATATATATATATATATGATATATATATATGTATTATATATAATATATATATTATATATATATATATATATATATATATATATATGTATATATGTATATATATGTATATATATATATATATATATATTTTGGCGATTTGTTTGAGGTGGATGGTACACTACTAATTTTTTTATTCATTTATATATTTATTGATTTATTTATCATTAATATGTATACGTTTTTTGGTTTCCGACCTAGTCATGGACCAAAATGTCTCCTGTCGGCATGTTCCTCCTTTGTAATCCTTTGTAATCCTTTCAAAGTTATTTGTAGTTATTAATCCCTCATACATTCGTATATCATTAAACCATTAGCCAAACTACTTTGTCAAACTTTATGATTTTTTGTTCCTCAAAAATGTAGGAAAAATATTCTTTATTTTCTTCGCCATTTGTAATTGTTTCGGCCAACGTCACTTGGTTTTGTTACACCCAAAGAAAATATCCTTCCTCCCAAACGGCCAATTCTTCGAACACAAACATATGAGACGTCCAGAAACAGAGGGGCATCCCCGCCACTTTGATTTGTTTCGAGTTAAGCACAGATTTATATATATATATATATATATATATATATATATATATATATATATATATATATATATATATATATATATATATATATATATATATATATATGTGTGTGTGTGTGTGTGTGTGTGTGTGTGTGTGAGAGAGAGAGAGAGAGAGAGAGAGAGAGAGAGAGAGAGAGAGAGAGAGAGAGAGAGAGAGAGAGAGAGAGAGAGAGAGAGAGAAGGAGGGAGAGATTCTTCATTTAGTTTTCTCGTGATACCTGGCATCCAGAAGACTAACTTGTTTCATTTAGTATACATTTTTTACCAGACATTAAAACAGATACCAAGAATATCTCAGAAAAAAAACACACTTAAGGGAAAGGTTGACAAAATGGACAGTATTCAGTTCCACTCCACATATATCTTTCTCCAATCTTCCCTCTCGCCTCTCTCTTCCCTCTCTCTCCTCTCTCCTTCTCTCTCTTCTCTCTCCTGTTTCCTTCTTGTCTTTAACTTCCCTGGTCTTCTTCCTCTGCTCTCTCCGTTCAATTGTTACTTTCCATTTCTATTCTGTGCATTTCTTCTCTGAATACTCTTTATGGCTATGTTCTTACGTGTTTTATGGATGTGCACATATGTATGTATGTATGTGTGTGCGTGTGTGCGCGTGTGTAT
>NC_134804.1:52612430-52614930 GCF_046742065.1 Oratosquilla oratoria
CCGTGGAAGCTGCCCAATGTGATAACCCTTTTGCTCAACCCCCCCCCCACACCTTCGTTGTGCCTCACTCTCCTCTTTTTTTTTCGTTTTTTTTTTACAGACTTTTCCTTCTTTTCACTTTGCCAGAAGGGCTTCCATTTTCAAACCTCACTCATCAAACTCGCCGTTCCACATACCCTTCTCTTTCCAGAAAATTTTCTATGCTAACATGAAAAAAATCAAACCCATCTTCCTTTCTGTACCTGAAGGCTATGTTACGTTTGAACACAATAATTTACCCTCTGCGTGAACCTCTCCCCTTATGACTCCTCGTTTTCTATGACCTCCAAGTCGATCTCTATTTTTAAATTTCAATATCCTTGAATCCATTGCTTTATAACAATGATATTACTAACAACTACTTCTTCCACGTTGACTTCTCTCGTGGTCAACCTCGATCATTTTCTTGTTTTTTTCTTGATTTTTCGATTGTGCTACTCGTCTTCCTCGTGTCCGCGTCTTTTGTAGTTATCCCTCGAACAATCACCGCCTCTGTCCTAACGTAACTGGCGATGTCTTTCCTTCCCACTGACCTACACTAAGAATTATTTTTCCTAATATAACCACATTAATATTCCCCTTACCTAACCTAAACTATCTTTTGACCTTTTTATACCAGCCTAATTCTTGCCAATTAGTCTAAGCGCAAACTGAGACGCAGGCCACATAGTCGACGCAGCAGAGCAAAGGCAGACTTCCTGTTGCTGAATTGAAGTACAGTTTGAACTTCTCTCTCACTTCAAATGCCTCTGGGAGTACTAGATGTACTACCTCAGCATCTCAAGTTATAGAGAAGTTTAAACTGTACTTCAGTTCAGCAACAGGAAGTCTGCCTTTACTCTACGCTGCATCGACTGTGTCGCCTGCGTCACCTGTGTGTCCTGCGTCTCAGTTTGCGTTTAAGCTTATGGTCGGGGCTTTTGTTCTCTCAAGACTTGCCGATTGAATAATTTTTCTGTCCCAACACTTTTAAAGGGTCCTTCTATTCAACGCTAATCTTTTTCATAGATCTTGTTTCTTTACGTTAATTTTCTTATTTGTCTGCATCCTAACCTTTCTGGTGACCTTTTGTTCCTTTTATAATTGTACCTTTGCTTTCTTTCAGCTTTTTATTCATTCATTTATTCATCTATTTATTTATCTATTTATTTTTGTGCAGTTTGCAGATCCATAGGATTATTTTGATCTTTTTATAAGCCAATTCTCAAAATTAACCACTTAAAAAAAGAAGTGAGTGGACTTTTGTTCCTTATATAATTGTACCTTTGTTTTCTTTGATCTTTTTATTCATTCATTCATTCATCTATTTATTTATTTACTTAGTCATTTATTTATTTTCTACAGTTTGCGAATCTTTAGGATTATTTTAAACTTTTTATAAGCTAATTCTCAAGATTATCCCCCCCCCAAGAAAAAAAAAAAAAAGTTAGAGGGCTGGTGATATGAACACTGCTCAGAAAGATCCAAGGAGTGAACCAGACTGACAGGAAAGAGATAGGAAAGTGACTATAGGTCACTGAAAATAAATAAATGAATAAATAAATGAACGAGTAAATAAATGATTAAATTAGTAAATGAATAGATGAATAAGTAGCTTATTTTTCTCTACTAATGCATCGATATTAGAACAGTTTAAAGTAAGAAATATTCGATTAGATAATACACTGTAGAATCTGAAGCAAAGTTTGACGAGAGACGAACAGACGGAACCCGACGAGTGTAGGTGAATGAAAAATAAATTGCAACTGAGAACAGAGGAAGAAATGGAAGGGAGGAAAACAAAACACGAAAAGAAGAAAGCTCCTACGGAGGAAGAGAACAAAGAGTGTTATGAAAGTAAGACAGATGAGTGGAAAAGGTGGTAGAGAAACGCGGGTTAGAGCGAGAAGACTATATTCCTGACGTTTCGTCTCTGAAGAAGACTCGTAGTCAGAATAAAGAGTGTTTAAAATGAGCAGAGTTAACAACGAATTTTTTTATAAATAAAAAGTGTTGTAGGGGAAGAGATAATAAAGAAAAGATAAGTAAAGATATGTGAATAGAAAAGAGAAAGAGAATAAAAAGTGAGTAACAAGGAGAAATGTGAAGTGAAAATTAGAGAGAAAAGTGAAAATTAGAGAGACATTAAACGTGAGAAAGAAAAAGCCAATAATCTAGTAAGGGAAGAACAAAGAAATAAGGAACAGAAATTAAGTATTCCAATAGCAAAAAGAAAATTACAACGAAGGAGAATGAAAGAAACTAAAGATACATGGAGAGAACAAGGAACAAAATGAACAGACAACACAGGAAGAAAAACCAATAAATAGACAAGAGTATATCATACTTTGAGATAAAAGGAAGAAGAAGAAAAGTGTACATTTCATACAAGAAGAAGGGCACATGTTTGCCCTAAATTAACTATAGAAGTAAACCACATGCTTGTTTATACAACATCAACCAATCACACGCGTCGGCAGAG
>NC_134804.1:52617430-52629930 GCF_046742065.1 Oratosquilla oratoria
GAAAATTTATTCACCTCAGGACGGGACTTTGTACTGAAGATGTTGTACATGCGTCTCCGCCACTTTCCTCCGTTGCTAACTAGCCTATTCACTCCCATTCTTCAAATTACCTCAATCTATGTTGTTACCATCACTTCCGCCGTTTTCTTCTCCCCTTCATGATGCTTCTCCTCCTCCTCCTCCTCCTCCTCCTCCTCCTTCTCCTCACCCCTCCTCCCCTTCTCCTCCTCCCCCTTTTCCTCCTCCCCCTTTTCCTCCTCCTTCTTTTCCTATTCTTCTCCTCTTCCATCACCTCTTCCTTCTCCTCCTCCTATTTTTCTCCTCCTCTTCCTCCTCCT
Source organism: Oratosquilla oratoria (assembly GCF_046742065.1). Taxonomy (NCBI): domain Eukaryota; kingdom Metazoa; phylum Arthropoda; class Malacostraca; order Stomatopoda; family Squillidae; genus Oratosquilla; species Oratosquilla oratoria. Next base: position 52,617,769 of record NC_134804.1, read on the forward strand.
CTTCTCTTCCTCCTCCTCTCTTCCTCCTCCTCCTCTTCCTCCTCCTCTTCCTCTTCCACCGTCCATTTCAATTCATGCTCGACTTTTCACCTTCCATCTCTTATTCCATTATTCCATTCCTTTCTCATTCAGTTTTTTCTTTATTTACTTCTTCCTCCTCTTTCCTTCATTCATATTCCTAAATTATCTCTTCTCTTTTTAATCTTCCTTTTTTTACCTTCCTTGAGGACTCGTATTCTCTTCTGAGAATGATTCTTTACTTGAATATCTCATTTTCTTCCCTTCTCTTCTCTCCCACTTTCTTCCTTCTTATTTCTTTTCTCCTTATTCTTCTCTTTCTACTTTACATTTCTTTTCGTCCTCTCTCTTTTTCTTAGAATTATATTCTCCTTACTCTCTTTTCCTTCTTCCTTTTCCTTCACATTTTCTTTTCTTCTCTTTCCGCTATATTTCCTTTTGCCCCATTTCATTTGTCTTTTTTCTTTATTCATTTCTCTATTTCTATTTCTAGCTTTTCTTCCTTTAACCTACAACCTCACCTCGATTTGTCCTTCGCCTTCCCTTCAACCTCTTCCTTCCTCTCTTCTTCTCTTCTTCCTTCCACGTTAATTCCCTTCATACTCTTCCCTGTCATCTCCCCTCGTCCTCCTCCTCCACCTCCTCCTCCTCCTTCTTCTTCTTCTTCTTCTTCTTCTTCTTCTTCTTCTTCTTCTTCTTCTTCTTCTTCTTCTTCTTCTTCTTCTTCTTCTTCTTCTTCTTCTTCTTCTTCTTCTTCTTCTTCTTCTTCTTCTTCTTCTTCTTCTTCTTCTTCTTCTTCTTCTTCTTCTTCTTCTTCTTCTTCTTCTTCTTCTTCTTCTTCTTCTTCTTCTTCTCCTTCTCCTTCTCCTTCTCCTTCTTCTCCTCCTTCTCCTTCTCCTTCTCCTCCTCCTCTTTCTTCTCCTTCTCCTCTTCCTTCTCCTCCTCCTTCTCCTCCTCCTTCTCCTCCTCCTTCTCCTCCTCCTCCTTCTCCTCCTCCTCCTTCTCCTCCTCCTTCTCCTCTTCCTTCTCCTTCTCCTCTTCCTTCTCCTTCTCCTTCTCCTCCTCCTCCTCGCCCTCCTCCTCCTCCTCTTCTTCCTCCTCCTCGCCCTCCTCCTCCTCCTCCTCCTCTTCTTCTTCCTCCTCGCCCTCCTCCTCCTCCTCCTTCTCTTCTTCCTCCTCGCCCTCCTCCTCTTCCTCCTCCTCCTCCTCTACCTCCTCCTCCTCCTCTACCTCCTCCTCCTCCTATTGGCCTATTAGCCACTCCCCTCTTCTCCCTCACTTTTCTTTTCCTCCTCTACCTCCTCAACCTCCTCCCTCCATCCATCAGTGCTGTCATTCTCCGGGTGACTACACTTCCATCTGGTCATCAATGAACGTCTGTTGTCAACTCACTCAGTTTCTCGACATCTTCCCTCAATTCTCCTCAACAATTTCTCTCGTTCCTTAGTCCTCATCAGTGAGCGTCTGTTGTCAACTCACTCAATTTCTCGACATCTTTCCTCAATTCTCCTCAACAATTTCTATCGTTCCTTAGTCCCTCTCCCACTTTGCCTTTCATATCTTTCCTCATTCTCTACGCGTCTTGCTCATTTCACGCCTCATTTAGTCCCAGCCTCACTCTCATCTTCACAATTATCTTTATTCCCGTCGTTATCTTTATGTGCACATTCTCCCTTTCGTCCTCATACCCACCGCTAAAAGGTTATCACACTGGGCAGCTCCCACGGGCTTCGCCAACGCCGACAGTTGAGAGTTCGTTTGAGTAAAAACGACTTCGGTTACATTATTTGAATTTTCAAATCTCCAAATGTAAAATTTTATCTTTCCATCATTATATGGCAAAGCCGAATGATGAACTAAGAGATTCTAAACCTATACGAATGTTGGACATACTGTTGAAATGTTCTTAGAGAAGTCTAGGTTTCTGTAAGCGAAGTCATATTCTGGTTATTCAAATGGAAGTTGGAGGTAGGATATGGAAGGAAAAATAGCCCAGTGTGATAGCCCCTTCACTTACATCCTCTTATTCATGATCAGAATCAACTTTATTCTCAGTCACCCTCTGTCAATTACTCTAAATTCACTTTCGACTTCATCTTCACAATCTCCCTTAAGATATTATTATCATCCTGTGTGTGTGTGTGAGTGTGTGTGTGTGTGTGTGTGTGTGTGTGTGTGTGTGTGTGTGTGTGTGTGTGTGTGTGTGTGTGTTTGTTCATAGTATCAGAATCACACTTTATTTTCAGTCACACACACACACACACCACACACACACACACACACCTTCACACACACTTCACACACCATTCACACACTCCTTAACACACACATTACACACACCACACACATATATATATATAATATGCGTGCGTGTGTGTGTGTGTGTGCGTGTATATACTTGGATATTTGGATCACGTGTGACACTATATATAATATATATATATAAGAGTATAAGCTCGAGGTCCGATATATATGGGTAATATATGACCTTACACACGCACAACACCAACTCCCCGCCCACGAGAGTCAGAGATAACGACCCGATATGCGCAGCTGTACCGATATATATATTTATATAATCGATACCAAGCTTACGGGCACCACCATATATAGTTCATCGCTCTATACCATATATATATGTATATATATATGTGTGTGTGTGCGTGTGTGTGTGTGTGTGCGTGTGTATGTGTTTGGTTTCAATTTACTACCGGACCGAAAAAGGATTACAAGAAATGACAAAAAAAAAAAAAAAAGAGAGAGAGAACCAACGGAAACCCTTTCCTCCCTGAGATCCCTCTGACTCATCACAATTTTTCAGCAAAGGCAGAACACAATAAAACATCATTCTGTTTCAGTCACCATAACCTGATTCCCGCGGCAGATTAGTCCCCGTGATCGATCACGGGGCCTCGCTTGATCGCATGTGATCGATCAGAAATGCTTGTTTTACGCCTCTTGCCTCGAGTACTTTTCATGTTAGACCGTCACAGACAACATGCCAAGGTGCGTCAGGAATGAATGTAAGAGAGATAACACAGACAGGAGTGACGTCCAGAGAGAGGAAATGGAATGCTAAATTGTTCGTATATGTATTGTGTGTGTGTGTGTGTGTGTGTGTGTGTGTGTCTCGTGTGTGTGTGTGTGTGTGTGTCGTGTGTGTCTGTGTGTGTGTCGTGTGTGTGTGTGTGTGTATTCACCTTGGTCTTTGGGTCACATGCTGGACTCGTGATCGACAGCTGTTTCCTTCCCGGAAGAGAGCTCAGAGCTCGTATGACCGATCAATGGGTAATGCTGTGACCTTACACGCACACACACACCCAACTCCCCACCCACGAGAGTTGGAGTAACGACTCGAAGCGCAGCGATACTGAAAATATTTCAGCCCTGGGCAGGATTCGAACCCGGACAGCCGTGTGTGTGTGTCTGCGTGTGTGTGTGTGAAATAGCAGTGATACACTGTGTACAATCGAGTACTTTTTATGAGTAATATAGTAATTATAAGGGTGATATTCTTAGTAGTGTGTGCGTGTGAATAGCACTGTTCTTGTCGGTCAGTTTCTGTGCTCTGATGGGTTGATTATGTGAATGCCGAGCGCACGCGGGTTTACCTAGTTGTATCCTACGGGAAGGGAGCATTAGGCTCGTGTGTGTGTAAGGTGTGTGTATCCGCAGTGTCTAGTGTGTGTCTTAAATTCGTGTATGGTGTTTTGCGAGCGCGCGCGCACACTATTGTTTCGTCCAGTTTGTATCCCAAGTGTCCACCACTCTATGTTTTTGGACACTGTTTCGGCCAGTTTGTTCCAAGTGTCCACCACTCTGTGTGGAAAACTGTTCTTCTGTGTGTTTGTGTGGGAAAAGGCAATAGAAGAAATATGTAATTACCTTTGTTTATGGAGATTTGTATATGTTCGTACAATAACGATGCGTGATTTTTGTCCGCAGGTATCTCACTAAATTCCCTGAGGTGTGGACTACATAAAACTTCTGTAGTTGATGCTTCATCTGGGGAATGAAGGTAAAGACAAGGAAGAGGGTGAAGAAAAGAGATTACATAGTAAGGAAAATTTGTACAGAAGGGATGAGAGGAAAAAAGAAAGTTAAGGAAAGTGATAAAAAAGAGGAGAAAAGAGATTACATAATAGGATGTAAGAGAAGCAGGGGTCAAAGGAAAATTATCTATCTATTGATAGGAAAGTAATGATAGTGATAATAATAAAGAAGAGGAGGAGGAACGGGGAAAAAGAGAAGGAAGTGTAGGAGAAGCAGACAGGAAATAGAATAGGAGGAGGAAATAGAGTAGGAGGAGGAGGAGGAACAGGAAGAGAAGTGAAGAAATAGAGTAGGAGGAGGAGCAGGAGGAAAAGGGAGGAAATAATGTAGGAGGGGGAGGAGGAGGAACAGGAGGAGGAGGGAGGAAGTAGAGTAACAAGAGGAGGAGGAGGAGGAGGAGAAGGGAGGAAATAGAGTAACAAGAGTAGGAGGAGGAACAGGAGGAGAAGGGAGGAAATAGAGTAACAAGAGGAGGAGGAGGAGGAGAAGGGGGTAATAGAGTAACAAGAGGAGGAGGAACAGGAGGAGAAGGGAGGAAGTAGAGTAACAAGAGGAGGAGGAGGAGAAGGGAGGAAATAGAGTAACAAGAGGAGGAGGAGGAGAAAGGAGGAAATAGAGTAACAAGAGGAGGAGGAGGAGAAGGGGGGAAATAGAGTAACAAGATGAGGAGGAACTGGAGGAGAAGGGAGGAAATAGAGTAACAAGAGGAGGAGGAACTGGAGGAGAAGGGAGGAAATAGAGTAACAAGAGGAGGAGGAGGAACAGGAGGAGAAGGGAGGAAATAGAGTAACAAGAGAAGGAGGAGGAGGAGGAGGAGGAGGAGGAAGAACTGCGGAAGAAAGGGTATGGAAGGTGTTAGAGGAGAAGAAGGCCGAGGCGTGATAATCACAATATCTCCGACACTGACATCTCCTCCAATTGTGTAAGACACGACGAGCTTACACGACCGTCGTGGAGGGGGTGGAGGGACTGGTGGAGTGGTGGTGGTGGTAGAGGGAGTGGAGGTAGTGGTGGAGGGAGTGGAGGTAGTGGTGGAGGGAGTGGAGGTAGAGGTGGAGGTAGTGGTGGAGGTAGTGGAGGAGGGAGTGGTGGTGGTAGAGGGAGTGGAGGTAGTGGTGGAGGGAGTGGAGGTAGTGGTGGAGGGAGTGGAGGTAGAGGTGGAGGTAGTGGTGGAGGTAGTGGAGGAGGGAGTGGAGGTAGTGGAGGAGTGGTGGTGGAGGTAGTGATGATGGAGGTGTTGGAGTGGTGGAAGTGGTGGAGGTGGAGGGGGTGGTGGTGGTGTTGGAGGGGCTGGTGGTGTTGGACTGGGTGAAGGTGGTGGAGTGGGTGAAGGTGGTGGAGTGGTGGAAATAGTGGATGGTAGTGTGGTTGAGTTCAGTGGACTGGAGTAGTGTGGAGGGCGGTGATGGAGTTGGTGGAGGAAATGTGGAGGTGGTGGAGGTTATGGTGGAGGTGGTGGAGTTGGTGGTGGTGGAGGTGTTAGAGGGGGTGGTGGAGGTGGTGGAGTGGGGGGTGGAGGGGTGGAGGTGAGAGATACTGTAGCGCTAGTGTTGGTGACAGGAATTGTGAAAGTGGAAATAAAGTTGGCAGAGCAGACGGAGAATCCAAATTGTGTTTTTTTTTTTTTTTTTTTTGGTCATAGTCAAAAATTTATTTTTATTCGCTAATTTTGGGGAAGCGTTTCCATATACTGTAGCGCTGGTATTGCACACTATGGAGTTAATTTTATTTATTTATTTATCTTATTCCTTCCTTATTATTTATTTATTTATTCGTTTATTTATCTCTATGTATTTCAAATATCTATATTATGTCAAATTATTAATTAGTTTACATTTATTTATTGGTTATGGACGCTGAATGACGAACTAATTTAAAGTTTATCTTTATGTATTTATTTAATTATCTATATTATTTATTTATTATTAATTAATTAATTTATTTATTTACTTTTGTAATGTTTTGATTTTTATTGACGAATATTTCCTGTAGCACCTTCCCAAAGATGACGTCCTCTAGAATAACTTTTAGATGATTCCAATTAAACTCACCATCCAGACCGCACTGTAGTCCAATGGATACCGTATCGAACTCATAAGCAGATAGTCGTGAGTTCGATTCCAGACTCCCGGCAGCCCTGACCAGGTGGGGAAGTGACCCAACATCGACACCCCCCCCCCAAAAAAAAAAAAAAAAATCGGCTTTCACCATCACAGTTGTAACCTCAATGAAGCGAAGGAATCAGTGCAGATATCTGAATTAAAATTGTAAGAAAAAGACCTTAATGATGAAGGAGAATAAGGGCGACTTTTCTTTGCCACACACACACACACACACACACACACACACACACACACACACACACACACACACACACACACACACACACACACACACACACATACAAACACACACGAAGAGAGAAAGGGAGAGATGGACAGAGAGTGAGAGAGAAAGAGAGGAAGAAAGAGAGAGATAGAGAGAGGGGGAGAGAGAGAGAGAGAAAATGAGAGGAAGATAGACTGTTACATACGGACGTTATATACTAAAACCATGTCTACTAAAATGTGTTTCATGAATTTGATTTTTATTCAAAAAGGTTGATAACTTTTATCTTCATATTTGGACTAACTTTTTACCCGAATACTTCAGCCATGAAGCTGAAGTCAGCAGGAGGAAGAAGCACAAAGATCTGTAACTGTTGGTGCGACCCAATAAGTATGCAATGAAACACTTCCGTCACCCCATCCCATTTCCGTTTCGGCCCATCAATACTGAGAGAAGCGTTCACGTCTCCTCCGCTTGCTGCCTGACTGTAAGCTCGCCCATGATAAAGAAAAGAACGTATTCGTCTTACGTCACGTTGCCTTTTCGTCTGAAGTCACGTTGCCTTTCTTCCGATAGCCACGATCATCCGCTGGACAAAGGATTGATCTGATGGACGAGCACCTTGATTGCGACAGAAGAAGACGGTACGAGACAGTGGTGATCAAGGAAGAAAATGAATGGTCAGATGGAGGAGGTTATAGTGAAATAAGGTGGGGGTGGGGGAGGAAGGATTTAAGGACGTGGAATCAGGGAAGGAAAGTAGATGTGAAAGTAACCAAAGATTTGACAGTAGAGGAACGGATATTAATGTCTGAAATATTCACCTGTGTGTATATATATGAATATATGCATATTTTTGTGTATGTAAACATGTATTGTACATACATAAATATCTACGTTTCAGTGTGTATATATGTATATATATATATATATATATATATATATATATATATATATATATATATATATATATATGCATGCATGTATGTGTGTTTATGTATGTATGTATGTATGTATTTATGTGCGTATGTATGCATAAGATAAATACGTTTGTGCACATGTATGTATATATATATACCCTTGTGTATATATATATGTATATATATATATGTATATATAAGCATGCATGTATGTATATATGCATGAGCCTGCATATCTCTCTTCTCCAACATACAAGTATTAGTATATGATTATGTAGATTTATTGGTTTTGAATAGGACCCTTATCCTGTACCTGGATTGATTGTTTATCATGGCATATGAATTAGATTCGTTTCCTTCTTTGAACAGGTATATATTGCTAGCTTTTAGATAGACTCAAGGGAAGATGTCTATCATGCTGAGGGAGCAGGGTTAGGTTTGAAGATTTAATTCGGAAGTGGGAAGAAACTATTTCGCCAACATTGTAGTTAATGAATGGAATAAACTTCCTGCACAGGCAGTGCAATGTAGTTCAGTTCGAAGCTTTAAGATTCGTTTAGATAAACACCTAAGCAAGATGCTGTAATGACTGCCATTTGTTATATAGCATTTGTTTATTTGTTTGTTTATTATTTATTTGATTTTTATGTATTATTAGTTATCTGCCAATTTACTGTTATTTACTATTCATCTGTTTGTTTATTATTTAACTATACATATGCATTTATTTCATTATTACTTATATTATTATAATTTCTTTTTCTTTAATTTATTTATCATTGCTTTTTTTCCGCATCCGACCTAGTTATGGACCAAAAGGTCTCCTGTCGGCATGCTCCGCCTTTGTAATCCTTTGTAAATTAGGCAAACAAGGAGTTTATGTTAATTGAACGAAACGTCACAAAGGCATCTTGAGTCAAATAACAATTTGTCATCAGTCATTAGACAAAGAAAAATCATTTGAGATAGGTTTAACATTTTCACCAAATATGGGGCTTTCTCAGCTGAATAAAGTCGTCAATGGAAACTAGAATAAAATCGTAGTTGTCAGTATCAGCAAAAGGGTTAAGCAAGAACAGAAAGAGAGTGAGAGAGAAAGAGAGAGAGAGAGAGAGAGAAATAGAGAGACAGACGGAGAGAGAAAGAGAGAGAGAGGGAGAAAGAAAAGAGATAGAGAGACAGACAGAGAGAGAAGGGAAAAGGAATAGAGAGAGAGAGGAGGGAGGAGAGCGCAAAGAATAAAGCAGCTAGGGGAAAGGAATAGCGTGGCCGAGAGAAGAGGGGAGAGGAAGAGAGGGGTCACACTATGTAGAGGAAGAGGAAGAGGAGGAAGGAGAGAATAGCGTGGCTGAGAGAAGAGGGGAGAGGAATAGCGTGGCCGAGAGAAGAGGGGAGAGGAAGAGAGGGGTCACACTATGTAGAGGAAGAGGAGGAAGGAGAGAATAGCGTGGCTGAGAGAAGAGGGGGAGAGGAATAGCGTGCCCGAGAGAAGAGGGGAGAGGAAGAGAGGGGTCATAATATGTAGAGGAAGAGGAAGAGGAGGAGGAGGAAGGAGAGAGGGGATGTCAGTGGTTAGGAGCGATGCTCGCAGTTGAGCACGAGTGGATGTTGTGTTCTGTCGACTCACAGATAACTCTTGTATGGTGACCTTTATTGTGCACCCCTCGCTGGTGATGGTGACAGGGTCGAGATGGTGATGTCACTGTTCTGGTCCGGCTACGTCATAGTGGTGACGTAACGCGTGTGGTGTGTTGTGGTGATAGGATCACGTGCAGCTGGGTTAATTGTGGTGATTAACTGGCATAACGTTGGATCTCCTCCCATGCAATTGGAATGATGACATTGCGAAGTGAAGGCGTTGTGGTGATGAGAGACAAGGCTCAGCCGAGGTACTTGCATGCTGTAATGGCACAGTGGTAAACGTGATAATGCGTCCAGATTGTGTAAAGCAGAATGTACAGAAGCGAATCAAGTGTCAAGATATGTATGTTGTCATTGATTTTAAACACTTGAAGTGGTTTTGTAACTCAACACCACCTGTTGCATAGAATACTAGACAATCAATGATTTTATCCGTGGCTAACGCCAGATGATTTTATTCGTAATGTTTTGTGACTGTCTTGATCAGATTATTTTACAATTAGGGAGACCTATTGTTCAGAACGAAAGACACAAATTATATTTTGTATATCTCGATATATATATATATATATATATATATATATATATATGTATATATATATATATATATATATATATTAGAGGATCGCTTGTGTCTTAATGGGTGATAATGGTTCCTCGAACTTCACTATGAACCCGCAGCCTCACAGGGGATGGCAACGGTGTTTGGGCATTCCCATAGATCTTTCTAAGGAGAAAAATTGCAAGTCTGTGTTGTATTAATGTGAATAGGTGTATGAAATACAGTTGAAATTAAAAAAGAAAAAGATCCTGAGGTCAGTCCGGGGAGCAAGCATCAGCCTCTCAGGGCCGCACATCCGAATGAAGAGAACGAGATTATTGAACATCATAAGCAATCCAGATTATTTTGTATAACTCGTTATGACTCGTTACATAGAACAATGAATTCTTTAAGGATTTTGTTTAGGTTAACGCAGACGACTTTATTCGTTAAGGGTTGCCTTGTGTCCCTATGTAGCATAGCATTGTATCCAGTTTGTATAACCCGGATGAAAAATTAGCCCAAGAATTAATTTCCACAACTACGTGGATTGTACAGCATGCGATTAAGAATATCTAAAGGCACGATATATTTGCTACAATTATTTTATCATTATTATTATCAATATTATTATCGTTATTGTTATCATTATTGATATTGTTATTTTTATTATTATCTTTATTGTTATTGTTATTATTGTTATTGCTATTATTGTTATTGTCATTGTCATTGTTGATATTGTTATTGTTATTGTTATTATTATTGTTATTATAATTGTTATTATTATTGTTATTATTATTATTATTATTGTTATTGTTGTTATTATTATTATTATTATTATTCATAATAAAAGTGTTTTCATACGAAACATTACGTTACGTTGATAATTTAATGCTATATTAACATAAGTTAAGAATACAGTTGTAGTACTATAATATGTATTTCTGGCTGTACACATGACATCATGATGAAATTAAAGAACAAATACGAATGTATTATAAATTTTGAAGCAGTGTAATGCACCGTACCGTTTTGTAAGCTTCCTTAATAAGGTGCTTTGAAACAAATTCTCTAGGATTACTATTGGCTAATTATGTATTTTTGACAATTTGACTCAGAAATAATTTAACTTCAAAATGCTGCTGTAACCCTTGTTACGATTTCTATAGATTTTGTTTTGACGTTATTATCAGAGTCTCTCCAAGGAATTGTATAATCAATTTCATGCACCAGATATCAGAAACCATACAAGATTAAGGAAAATTGAAGGAAATCATAAGAACATAAGAATTAAGGAGACCATAAGAACATAAGAATTAAAGAGACTGCAAGAGACCATAAGGCCTACACTAGGAAGTTCCATGGGAGTTTCAGCATTCAGGAGCGGAGTCGTAGTGTTGATAAAGAAGTAATAAAAGGAAGAAGGAAAAGAAAAGTAAAACATTATAATGAATCTATGTTCATTCATGGATAGAGACTAAACTCCACTAACGGAAAGAATGATGCGTGAGTCTGGGCCGTAGAGGTTTAACAGAAGTCCTTCTAGTAAAGATGATGTAAAGCCTGAGTAGTTATTACAGGACTTCCTGCCACATGTCTTTACGGTAGAGATGTAGCAGATGTCTTTCTAAAATTGACAACGAAGAGCTAGCGTAGTTAAGGCTTTTTCCGAACAGGATCAAATCAACATGCGAAATCTAGGATGTCTTGCAGGATGCCTACAGGACAGGACCTCTTGACCGACACATCCTGACAATTGTTCGGGGACGCCGATGGAAGCAGCTGACGGCCACAAGAACCTTCTTGAAGCCGTTGCCGGAGTTCGGCAGGAGGCGAGGAAGAGGTTGGATTCGACGCTGGAAGGCCTTAGGAACAAATCATTCTTCAGCCAAACTTGCATCTTGACCTCCTTCGTCATCGGAATCTACTTGGTCTTCGTCAGCATTGTCGCAGAGAAGCCTGACTGGAGTTACCTTTACAACCGTGACAAGGACGTGGCTGAGGACATGGAACAATACGGAGAGTTACTCAGATGGTTTCCTTATGTAGAAGTGAAGGACAAGAAAGTTTACCTCCTCCACTACAACTACATCATAACCATCATCATCCTTCTCGGATTCTTGTATTCTCCAGTATTGCCCACGAAAATCGCTGGATATTTCAAAGGATTTGTCAAGCAGCCAAAGCAATTTGCTGTTGACCGAGACTCATTGCGTAATATGGAGCTGAATAATTTCACAAAATTTTACTACGAGAGCTTAGTAACTGAAGTAATTCAGGTTTTGTGCGTCAGCTTCGTGATGGTGTTTTTGGATTTTGTTTTCCAATGGCATTACAGCGCATACGAAATTGATCTACTCAGGTATGCCATTGGATTGAGCGAGACGGTCAACTCGCCTGATATCTTTACGCAATCGTTCCGAAGTTCCATTGCGCCTGAAATGAAGATAATCGGCGACAACGTATTTCATTTGACCTGCATTGACCACACGATGATGTTCCACGGCTATTTCTTTACTTTCATCTTCTTCTGGAATTTGAGTCTTCTTGTTTTTGGATCCTGCAGTGTTCTGCGTTTGGTGCTTATGGCCGTTCCTCAGCTGAAACGTTTCTTCATCGGCAACCCATCTATTTACTCGAAAAAAGTTCTGAAAAATATTG
>NC_134804.1:52634930-52637430 GCF_046742065.1 Oratosquilla oratoria
CCTTGGGTCCCTGTGTAGCATAGCATTGTATCCAGTTTGTATAACCCGGATGAAAAATTAGCCCAAGAATTAATTTCCACAACTGCGTGGATTGTACAGCATGCGATTAAGAATATCGAAAGGCATGATAGATTTGCTACAATTCTTTTATTATTATTATTGTTATTGTTATTATTATTGTTTTTGTTATTGTTATTATTATTGTTATTGTTATAATCATTGTTGTTATTATTATGTATTATTATTATTATTATTATTATTATTATTATTATCATTATTATTATTATTATTATTATTATTATTAGTAATAATAGTAATAATAATAAGTGCTTTCATACGAAACATTGCGTTACGTAGATAATTCAATGCTATATTAACATAAGTTAAGAATACAGTTGTAGTACTATAATATGTATTTCTGGCTGTACATACGACATCATGATGAAATTAAAGAACAAATACGAATGTATTATAAATTTTGTAGCAGTGTAATGTAAGTGTTTACACAGCGTACCGTTTTGCTACGCTTCACCTTAATAAGGGGCTGCGTTGAAACTAATTCTCTAGGATTACTATTGACTAATTATGTATTTTTGACAATTTGACTCAGAAATAATTTAACTTCAAAATGCCGCTCCAACCCATTTAACCTCGTTACGATTTCTATAGATTTTGTTTTGACGATATTATCAGTCTCTCCAAGGAATTGTATAATCAATTTCATGCACCAGATATCAGAAACCATACAAGATTATGGAAAATTGAAGGAAATCATAAGAACATAAGAATTAAGGAGACCATATGAACATAAGAATTAAAGAGACTGCAAGAGACCATAAGGCCTACACTAGGAAGTTCCATGGGAGTTTCAGCATTCAGGAGCGGAGTCGTAGTGTTGATAAAGAAGTAATAAAAGGAAGAAGGAAAAGAAGAAAAAGTAAAACATTATAATGAATCTATGTTCATTCATGGATAGAGACTAAACTCCACTAACGGAAAGAATGATGCGTGAGTCTGGGCCGTAGAGGTTTAACAGAAGTCCTTCTAGTAAAGATGATGTAAAGCTTGAGTAGTTATTACAGGACTTCCTGCCACGTGACTTTACGGTAGAGATGTAGCAGAGGTCTTTCTAGAATTGACAACGAAGAGCTAGCGTAGTTAAGGCTATTTCCGAGACAGGATCAAATCAACATGCGAAATCTAGGATGTCTTGCAGGATGCCTACAGGACAGGACCTCTTGACCGACGCATCCTGACAATTGTTCGGGGACGCCGATGGAAGCAGCTGACGGCCACAAGAAACTTCTTGAAGCCGTTTCCGGAGTTCGGCAGGAGGCGAGGAAGAGATGGGAATCGACCCTGGAAGGCCTGAGGAACAGATCATTCTTCAGCATAACTTGCATCTTGACCTCCATCATCATTGGAATCTATTTGGTCTTCGTCAGCATCGTGGCAGAGAGACCTGACTGGAGTTACCTGTACAACCGTGACAAGGACGTGGCTGAGGACATGGAACGATACGGAGAGTTTCTCAGATGGTTTCCTTATGTAGAAGTGAAGGACAAGAAAGTTTACCTCCTCCACTACAACTACATCCTAACCATCATCATCCTTCTCGGATTCTTGTATTCTCCAGTATTGCCCACGAAAATCAGTGGATATTTCAAAGGATTTGTCAAGCAGCCAAAGCAATTTGCTGTTGACCGAGACTCATTGCGTAATATGGAACTGACTAATTTCACAAAATTTTACTACGAGAGCTTAGTAACTGAAGTAATTCAGGTTTTGTGCGTCAGCTTCGTGATGGTGTTTTTGGATTTTGTTTTCCAATGGCATTACAGCCCATACGAAATTGATCTACTCAGGTATGCCATTGGATTGAGCGAGACGGTCAACTCGCCTGATATCTTCACGCAATCGTTCCGAAGTTCCATTGCGCCTGAAATGAAGATAATCGGCGACAACACATTTCATTTGACCTGCATTGACCACACGATGATGTTCCACGGGTATTTCTTTACTTTCATCTTCTTCTGGAATTTGAGTCTTCTTGTTTTTGGATCCTGCAGTGTTCTGCGTTTGGTGCTTATGGCCGTTCCTCAACTGAAACGTTTCTTCATCGGCAGCCCATCTATTTACTCGAAAAGAGTTCTGAAAAATATTGAAAATCGCACGGGAGTAGGAGCCATTTTTGTACTGAATCACATTAAGACGGCTGTAAGTCTGTCAGTCTACGACAACATCATTGTTAACCTCAAAGAAGTCGGCGAGCCAGAGTCTATTGGTTTCGAGCGCTTCCAGAAGGTCGCAAACTCAAAATTTCTTGAAGGTGACATCGAAAGTCAGGATAATCTGTAAGAAGTCGGCCAGCCAGCGCCTATTGGTTTCAAACACTTCAAGAAAGTCATAAACTCAAATTTCTTGAAGATGACATCGAAAGTCAGGATGTCTCACACTGCTGATCGACCTACGTTGAAATTGATCTGAAAGTCATAAATTC
>NC_134804.1:52642430-52657430 GCF_046742065.1 Oratosquilla oratoria
GTATATATATACATATATATACATATGTATACATATATGTATATATGTGCATATATATATATATATATAAATATATATATATATTATATATATATGCATTTATGTATATATATATATATGTATATATATGTATATATATATAGATATATGTATGTATATATATGTATATATATATGTAAGTATATATATATATGTATATATATATACATATATATGTATATATATACATATATATGTAGTATATGTATATATATGCATATATATGTGTGTATATATTCATGCATATATACATGTATATATATATATATATATATATATGTATATATATATATTATATATATATATATATGTATGTATATGTATATATATATATACATATATGCATATATATGTGTGTATATATACATATGCATATATATACATGTTTATATATATATATGCATATATATATATATATATATATATATATATATGCATATATATATATATGCATTATATATTTATATATATATATATGCATATATATATGTATCATATATATATATACACATGCATATATATATAATATATATATATATGTATATATATAATATGTTTGTATATATATGTGTATATATGTGTATGTATATGTGTGTGTATATATATATATATATATATATATGTATATATATACTAGTATGTATTTTTGACAATTTGACTCAGAAATAATTTAACTTCAAAATGCTGCTCCAACCCATTTAACCTCGTTACGATTTCTATAGATTTTGTTTTGACGTTATTATCAGAGTCTCTCCAAGGAATTGTATAATCAATTTCATGCACCAGATATCAGAAACCATACAAGATTATGGAAAATTGAAGGAAATCATAAAAACATAAGAATTAAGGAGACCATAAGAACATAAGAACTAATGAGGCCATATGAACATAAGAATTAAAGAGACTGCAAGAGACCATAAGGCCTACACTAGGAAGTTCCATGGGAGTTTCAGCATTCAGGAGCGGAGTCGTAGTGTTGATAAAGAAGTAATAAAAGGAAGAAGGAAAAGAAGAAGAAAAAGTAAAACATTATAATGAATCTATGTTCATTCATGGATAGAGACTAAACTCCACTAACAGAAAGAATGATGCGTGAGTCTGGGCCGTAGAGGTTTAACAGAAGTCCTTCTAGTAAAGATGATGTAAAGCTTGAGTAGTTATTACAGGACTTCCTGCCACGTGACTTTACGGTAGAGATGTAGCAGAGGTCTTTCTAGAATTGACAACGAAGAGCTAGCGTAGTTAAGGCTATTTCCGAGACAGGATCAAATCAACATGCGAAATCTAGGATGTCTTGCAGGATGCCTACAGGACAGGACCTCTTGACCGACGCATCCTGATAATTGTCCGGGGACGCCGATGGAATCAGCTGACGGCCACAAGAAACTTCTTGAAGCCGTTTCCGGAGTTCGGCAGGAGGCGAGGAAGAGATTCGATTCGACCCTGGAAGGCCTGAGGAACAGATCATTCTTCAGCCTAACTTGCATCTTGACCTCCTTCGTCATCGGAATCTACTTGGTCTTCGTCAGCATCGTGGCAGAGAAGCCTGACTGGAGTTACCTGTACAACCGTGACAAGGACGTGGCTGAGGACATGGAACGATACGGAGAGTTTCTCAGATGGTTTCCTTATGTAGAAGTGAAGGACAAGAAAGTGTACCTCCTCCACTACAACTACATCATAACCATCATCATCCTTCTCGGATTCTTGTATTCTCCAGTATTGCCCACGAAAATCGGTGGATATTTCAAAGGATTTGTCAAGCAGCCTAAACAATTTGTTGTTGACCGAGACTCATTGCGTAATATGGAGCTGAATAATTTCACAAAATTTTACTACGAGAGCTTAGTAACTGAAGTGATTCAGGTTTTGTGCGTCAGCTTCGTGATGGTGTTTTTGGATTTTGTTTTCCAATGGCATTACAGCCCATACGAAATGGATCTACTCAGATATGCCATTGGATTGAGCGAGACGGTCAACTCGCCTGATATCTTTACGCAATCGTTCCGAAGTTCCATTGCGCCTGAAATGAAGATAATCGGCGACAACGCATTTCATTTGACCTGCATTGACCACACGATGATGTTCCACGGGTATTTCTTTACTTTCATCTTCTTCTGGAATTTGAGTCTTCTTGTTTTTGGATCCTGCAGTGTTCTGCGTTTGGTGCTTATGGCCGTTCCTCAGCTGAAACGTTTCTTCATCGGCAGCCCATCTATTTACTCGAAAAGAGTTCTGAAAAATATTGAAAATCGCACGGGAGTAGGAGCCATTTTTGTACTGAATCACATTAAGACGGCTGTAAGTCTGTCAGTCTACGACAAGATCATTGTTAACCTCAAAGAAGTCGGCGAGCCAGAGTCTATTGGTTTCGAGCGCTTCCAGAAGGTCGCAAACTCAAAATTTCTTGAAGGTGACATCGAAAGTCAGGATAATCTGTAAGAAGTCGGCCAGCCAGCGCCTATTGGTTTCAAACACTTCAAGAAAGTCATAAACTCAAATTTCTTGAAGATGACATCGAAAGTCAGGATGTCTCACACTGCTGATCGACCTACGTTGAAATTGATCTGAAAGTCATAAATTCAAAATTTCTTAAAGGTAACATCGAAAGTCAGGATATCTCGCACTCCTCATCGAACTGTGAAAATTTGATAAACCAATCTAAACGTTTTAAACGTTACTCATTATTTGTTCCTAAATTAGGGAATTAAAGGGACTTCCCTCAGCTGAATAAAATATAAATAATAAACAGAAATAAAATAAAAAACTAGTTTTAGCAACCATTTCATGGACACAAACTTTCTCTAGAAGGGTATAATATCATTTGACGACAGATTAATAAAATAAACAATAATAGTAATGAAAACAAAAAACTCTGCTTCTTGAAGCTAAAGACACCACACGAAGAAACAACCAAAAATGTACTGAGGGATAATTGCTGCTCATTCATATTTGTCGAAGTATACACACACACATGAGTGCACACACATTCTGGGGGTATATTTAGCTGTATTCATATATGCTTGGGGTAAACCAGGAGTAGAGGGTGCGCTGACGGGGGCTAAGGGGGGCTGGGGCTCTCTGGAGAATGTTATCTTAACGAAAAAGAAACACAGAAATCCCAAGCGTCTTACGTGTAATTCACATCCTCAGACAAAAGACAAAAGTACAATACAAAGATAATATAAAACGGTAAAAGTGGAAACCCAGGAGAAGTGGCAAGGCGTCATATGAAAAAATTATAGGAGAGGTCACAAGGCACCCACACGGAAAATAATATTAGGAGAGGTTCACAAGGTCCCCACACGGAACCATGAAATTTCTCCACTCTTGGGGTTAACCAAAATCTACTATACCGAAATTGTTTACCAAATGGTTCTTAAATTATGTAATTATCTAATTAAATACAAACCATTTCTTATATTCAAATTGACTCTGACTCAGTTTGTTTGGATAAGGTGGACCTATCCTATATTTTTTCCGTGTGGTGCCTTGTGACCTCTCCTATATTATTTTTCGGTATAGGAGCCTTGTCACCTCTCCCTGGGTTTACACTTTTCCGTTTATATTATCTTTGTATTGTAAAAGTTTATATATATATATATATATAATATAAATATATATACATATATATAGATATATAATATATAATGTATATGGGTATATATACATATATATATATAATATATAATGTATATGGGTATATATACATATATATATATAATATATAATATATATGGGTATATATACATATATGTATATATATATATATATATATATATGTATATATATATATGTACAAATATATATGTATAGTATATAACACATATATATATATATATATATATGTATTTTATATATATATAATATTATATATATATATATATATATATGTATATATATATATGTGTGTATATATATATATATATTGTATATATATAAATATGTATATATAATATTGTTAAAAAACACGTAATTAATTGTAAAAGAAAACCGAAGAAATTATGTCTATATCGACCACTGACTGTGGTCCTCTTCAGCAGAATGATCATTCTGCTGAAGAGGACCACAGTCAGTGGTCGAAATATACAGATAATTAGTATTTCTGATTTCTTTTCTCCGACAGTGGTTAACAAGTTTCATGTTGTAATATATATATATGATATATATAATAATATATATATATTATCTATATATATATATATATATAATAAATATATATTATATATATACTATATATATATGTACTATGTATATATGTACATATATATGCATAAGTATATTTGTATGTATATTTATATATATATATGTATATGTATATATATATGTATATGTATATATACAGTATATATATTTATATATATGTATATGTATATATATATCTTTATATATATATATATATCTATATGTAAATATGTATATGTATATATATATGTATATATATGTATATATATAATGTATATGTATATATATATGTATGTATATATATATAAGTGTGTATATATGTATATATATGTATATATATATATGTGTATATAATGTATGTGTATATATGTATGTATAATATGTATATATATATGTATATAAAAGTTATATTATATGTTTGTATATATGTATATATATGTATATATATATATATATGTATATATATGTATGTTTGTATATATGTATATATATATATATATATGTATGTATATATATACGTATATATGCATATATGTATATGTATGTATATATATATGTATATATATGTATACATATATGTAATATGTATATAAATGTATATATATAATGTATATATATGTGTATATATATTATATGTATATAATTATATGTATATATATTTTATGGATATGTATTTGTAATATATATATATATATATATATATATATACTATAAAATATATATATAATGTGTATATATATTATGTATATATTTATGTATAAAATATGTAAAATGTATATATACATATATATATTGATCATATATATACATGTATTTCTAAACAAATACATATAAAACATATGTATATAAATACATATATGTATATATATATATATATACATACATATATACATATATTTATATATATATGTATATATCTATTAATATACATATATATATTTATATATATGTATATATCTATACATATATATATATGTATATGTATATATCTATACATATATATATGTATATATGTATACATATACATATATGTATGTATATGTATACATATACATATATGTATATATATACATATATATATATATGTATATGTATAGATATATACATATATATATATATATATATATGTATATATATATATATATATATATATATATATATAAACGAGAGCGATGAGTGAGGAAAATGGAGGAGAAATAAGGAAGGATGAAGTGAAGGCAGTGTGTTAAGATGATCAAAGCAGGTAAGGCACCTGGTCTTGATGGATGCCATGCAGAATGTCTAAAAAAAGGAGGTACCGTGATGGTGGACTGGCTGGTGAGGTTATTTAATGTTTGCTGGAGAGAGGGTAGAGTGCCGGAGGACTGGAGAGTGCCTGTATAGTTCCACTTTACAAGGGAAAAAGGGACAAGTGTGAATGTAGTAGTTTCAAAGGGATTAGCTTGTTAAGTGTAGTTGGAAAGGCTTATGGGAGGATCTTGATTGAGAGGATTAGGAGAGGAACAGAGGGAGTAATTGGTGAGGAACAGTGTGGATTTAGGACGGGTAGAGGTTGTGTAGATCAGATCTTTGTGGTAAGACAAATATGTGACAAAGCTATAGGAAAGGGGAAGGATGTTTTTTGGGCTTTTATGGATCTGGAAAAGGCTTACGATAGGGTAGACAGAAATGCACTGTGGGAGGTTATGCAGATATAGGTGATAGGAGGAAAGCTTGTAGAAGCTGTCAATAGTTTTTATGAGAGTAGTAGAGCTTGTGTCAGGATTAGAAATGGAGAGAGTGATTGGTTCGAGGTAAAGGTGGGACTTGGTCAAGGATGTGATATGTCGCCGTGGCTGTTCAACTTATACATGGATGGGGTAGTGCGAGAGGTAAATGCAAGGGTAGTGGGTGTGGGATTGGAGATGGTTAAAGGAAATGGAGAAAAGTGGGAGGTGAGCCAGCTGTTGTTTGCTGACGACACTGCACTTGTGGCAGGATCGGAGGAGGGACTGAGGAAGTTGGTGACGGAGTTTGGGAGAGTATGTGATAGAAGAAAGCTAAAGATAAATGTGGGTAAAAGTAAGGTGATGAGATGTACAAGGGGTGAAAGTGGCAGTAGACTGGAAGTGAGCATATATATGTATATATATATATATATATATATATATATATATATATATATATATATATATATACATATATACATATATGCATATATATAATATGCATATATATATATATAATATGTATATATATGTATATATACACATGCATATATATGTACATATATATACATGAATATATATATACATATATATTTATATATATATGTATATACATATGTATATATATACACATGTATACATATGTGTATATATATATATATATATGCATATATATATGTATATATAAATATATATATATATATACATGCATATATATACGTATATGTATATATATATATATATATATATATACATATATATATATATATATATATATGAAACCTGTGAAAAGTCTAGGGTAAACTTGCTACGGTAAATATAACAAAAGAAACAATTAAAAGGTGTATAGACAAACTCAAAGTTAATAAAACACCAGGGCCTGACGGTTGGCATCCAAGAATCTTACAAGAAATGAAAAATGAAATTGTTGTTGTTCCATTAGAAATTATTTTCAAGAAATCCATCATATCCGGAGATGTCCCAAGAGAATGCAAGCTAGCTAACGTTACTCCCATATTCAAAAAAGGTGACAAAAAGAAACCAAATAACTATAGGCCTATTAGTTTGACTTCGATCGTAGGAAAAATAATGGAAACTATCATAAGAGATGCTATCGAATATCATTTAGAAAGTAACCGTTTGATAAATGATAGCCAACATGGTTTCAGACGGAAACGTTCTTGCGTGACTAACTTACTCGAATTCTACAACACAGTTGTCTCGAATTATGACAAAAGAAACAATATAGATTTAATATATCTAGACTTTGCAAAAGCTTTTGATACCGTCCCACACGAAAGACTACTTACTAAATTAGCTTTGCATGGAATAAGTGGTAGCCTAATAGGTTGGACTAGTAATTGGTTGAAAGGTCGAAAACAGAGAGTATTTTTAAATGGAAAAACTTCTGGATGGAAAAGTGTTGCAAGTGGAGTTCCTCAGGGTTCCGTTCTTGGGCCACTTCTATTTATAGTATATATAAATGATATAGACCATGGACTAAAATCTACTGTTTCCAAATTTGCTGATGATACAAAACTGTGCGGAGTGGCAAATGATCACTCAAACCAATTAGATATTCAAGAAGATTTAGATAAATTACAGCAATGGTCTGAAAAGTGGCTAATGAAATTTAACACAAGTAAATGCAAGGTAATGCACATAGGTAAAAATAACAGCCAGTACGATTACAAGTTATTTGGAAATTCGTTAACAAAAGTGGATAGTGAAAAAGATCTCGGCGTAATTATCAGTAACGACCTCAAATCATCCAAGCAGTGTATTTCAGCCTCTGAGAAAGCAAATAAGATTCTGGGATTGATTGCGCGATCTTTTGATTTCAAAAGTCCATCACTCATTAACAAGCTATATAAATCGTTAGTTCGTCCACATTTGGAATATGCTGTTTCCGTATGGTCACCGAATCTCATTAAAGACATTGACAGACTGGAAAAAGTACAACGGCGAGCCACAAAACTGATTCCAAA
Organism: Oratosquilla oratoria; assembly: GCF_046742065.1. Classification (NCBI taxonomy): domain Eukaryota; kingdom Metazoa; phylum Arthropoda; class Malacostraca; order Stomatopoda; family Squillidae; genus Oratosquilla; species Oratosquilla oratoria. The sequence goes on from NC_134804.1 coordinate 52,650,349, forward strand.
TATCAAAAATAAATCATACGAAAATCGACTTAAAGCACATGAATCTGTTTTCCCCAAAAAATGCTTAGACTCAGAGGTGACTTGATACAGGTCTTTAAGATTTTAAAGGGAATTGACAACATCAAAAGTGACCAAATTTTCACATTGAATGAGAATCAGACAAGAAACAATGGTCTCAAACTGTCCGGAAATAGATTCAATTTGGAAGTAGGTAGAAACAACTTTGCCAACCGTGTAGTTAATGAATGGAATAAACTTCCTGCACAGGTAGTGCAATGTAGTTCAGTTCGAAGCTTTAAGAATCATTTAGATAAATACCTAAGTAAGATGCTGTAATTATTATAATTTATGTTATATTATTTGTTTTTGTTTTGTTACAATTTGTCTGTCTGATTTTCATTTATTATTAGTTATATGTCAATTTATTATCATTTACTATTTACCTGTTTGTTTAATATACCAATGCATTTATTTATGTATTTTAATTGTTATTTACATTGTTATAGTTTTAATTTATTATTAATATGATTTTTTTTTTTTTTTTGCATCCGACCTAGATATGGATCAAAAGGTCTCCTGTCGGCATGCTTTGCCTTTGTAATCCTTTGTAAATGATAGCCAGCATGGTTTCAGACGGAAACGTTCTTGCGTGACCAACTTACGCGAATTCTACAACACAGTTATCTCGAATTATGACAAAAGAAACAATATAGATTTGACATATCTAGACTTTGCAAAAGCTTTTGATACCGTCCCCCACGAAAGACTACTCACTAGATTAGCTTCACACGGAATAAGTGGTAGCCTATTAAGTTGGACTAGTAATTGGTTGAATGATCGAAAGCAGGGAGTTGTTTTAAATGTAAAAACTTGTAGATGGAAAAATGTTATGAGTGGAGTTCCTCAGGGTTCCGTTCTTGGACCACTTCTATCCATAGTATATATATAAATGATATAAACCATGGACTAAAATCTACTGTTTCCAAATTTGCTGATGATACAAAACTGTGCGGAATGGCAAATGATCACTTAAACCAATTAGATATTCAAGAAGATTTAAATAAATTACAGCAATGGTCTGAACAGTGGCCAATGAAATTTAACACAAGTAAATGCAAGGTAATGCAAATAACAGTAAGTACTATTACAAGTTATTTGAAAATTCGTTAACAAATGTGAATAGTGAAATAGATCTCGGCGTAATTATCAGTAACTATCTCAAATCATCCAAGTAGTGTGTTTTAGCCTTTGAGAAAGTAAATAAGATTCTAGGACTGATTGCACGATCTTTTGACTTCAAAAGTCCATCACTCATTAACAAGCTATATAAATCGTTAGTTCGTCCACATTTGGAATATGCTGTTTCTGTATGGTCACCGAATCTCATTAAAGACATTGACAGACTGAAAAAAATTACAACGGCGAGCCACAAAACTGATTCCAAATATAGAATATAAATCATACGACAATCGACTAGAATATATGAATCTGTTTTCCCTAAAAAAGCGTAGACTCAGAGGTGACTTCATACAGGTCTTTAAAATTCTAAAGGGAATTGACATCAAAAGTGACAAAATTTTCACACTGAATGAGAATCAGAAAAGAAACAATGGTCTCAAACTGTCCGAAAATAGATTCAATTTGGAAGTGGGTAGAAACACCTTCGCCAACCGTGTAGTTAATGAATGGAATAAACTTCCTGCAGAGCAGTGCAATGTAGTTCAATTGGAAGCTTTAAGAATCATTTAGATAAACACCTAAGCAAGATGCTGTAATGATTATCATTTATTTTATGTAATTTTGTTTTGTTTTGTTATCATTTGTCTGTTTGATTCTCATTAATTACTAGTTATATTTCAATTTATTATTATTTACTATTTATCTGTTTGTTTAATATTTAACTATACCTATGTATTTATTTATGTATTTTGTTTGTTACTTACATTATTATAGTCTTTATTTATTCATTATTATTTTGATTTTTCTTCGCATCCGACCTAGATATGGGCCAAAAGGTCTTCTGTCGGCATACTCCGCCTTTATAATCCTTTGTAATCCCTATTACTGACCGTTTCGCTCTTACATAAACATACATAAATATATGCAGAAAAACCACCAAGGAAAAAGATAAACTGATGACCAAGCGCTTTCGTCCATTCATACATCCTCAGGGTATATGTCTGAATAGACGAAAGCGCTTTGTCATCAGTTTATCTTTTTTCCTTGTTGGTTTTTCCGCATATTTAGAATCACAAGTTTATGTGATTTCTCATACATACATACATACATACATATATATATATATATATATATATACATATATATATATACATATATATATACATATATATATATATATATATATATATATATATATATATATATATATGTATATATATGTATATGTATATATATGAGTGGAGGGTGGCAAGGGGACGCAGGATAAAGCAGGAGTGAATATTCTCTAACGTTTCGACAGATGTCTTCCTCAGACATCCGTCGAAACGTTAGAGAATATTCACTCCTGCTTTATCCTGCGTCCCCTTGCCACCTTACACTTATCTATCTCCACTTTATACTACATATACATATATATATATATATATATATATATATGTATATATATATATATATATATATATATTCATATATATTTATAAGCTGCATTGCTTCTGACCCAGAACAGTGGGTGAGGTTTATGTATTCTTACTAACCAACGATATACCGCATGCATGACACGTGATCCATATGCATACAAGAAGGTGCCCGACAGGCACTGGCCTTGGCAATCCCTATCCGATCTTGCTGACATCCACACTTCCAAATCGTAAACATCTGTCTCAGACATTAAACACATCATACCAGCGCCAACGGAAGTTACCATTACAAATACATAGTGTCTCCAGACAGATTATTAACCATTTCCTTATACCTACCAAGCTACATATATGCAGATCCAACACATACATCATGTCAAGGCACATCCCCTAATAACATCCATCCATGGGAATGCATCTAACCCACAAATGCTATTGTATAAATCCTATAACATTTAACTAACTATAAACCCTACACGAATATGCAAGGTAGGCATATACTCGTATGTGTATATAAGCGGCGGCTGTTTCACCACACCAGAGTGGAGACCAGGGAAAACACTCTTCCTTAGACTCACCAGGGGAGACACTCTCCCTTTGGGGGATTACATCCCGATCTGTAGATAACGAAACCGCCTGTTTTCAATATATATAATGTCCAACGAGACTTTATCTTCCTGCACCACACTTGTGTAGCCACCAAAGGCTACATTTAGGGATAACCCGTCATCCATGAGAACCCATCAAAGGCGGGAAGGAAGGGTGGTCAATGTAAGTGGATTATGTGGGGATGAAATAGGAGGTAGTGAATTTATGCCTTTCACTTTGGCTCCCTTCCTTGTAAGGGAGAAAACAATTGGTAAATGTAAGCATGTATATATATATATATATATATATATATATATATATATATATATATATATTTATATATATATACATATATGTATATATATACATATATACATTTTATATATATATATATATATATATATATATATGCATTATATATATATATATATATACATTTTATATATATATATATGTATATATGCAGAGTCCACTAGGAAGAGGAAAAACACACGGAGTCCAAGCGCTTCCGTGATATATTCACATTATCAAGGAGTACAGAAAAGTGAGTACAAACAAGTTGAGATACAAAATATAAATAGGACAAGTGAGATATTTACCCTCCTCTCCGAAGCCTGCAAGCTCAGGTTGGGTCCCTCGGGGAGGTCGTGGAAACAGAGAAATATTATCACCTTAACTTTTGAAATATGTACTATTTATATTATTGACAAAATATGGATCTAATTTATATAATCGTAAACTATTATTAATAAGTTGGTCATAATTGTCAAATATAATTATGACCAACTTATTTATAATAGTTTATGATTATATAAATTAGATCAATATATTGTCAATAATATAAAAAGTACATATTACAATAGTTAGTGATAATATTTCTGTTTCCACGACCTCGCCGAAGGACCCAACCTGAGCTTTCAGGCTTCGGAAAAGAGGGTAGATGCCTCACTTGTCCTATCTATAATCTGTATCTCAACTTGTTTGTACTCACTTTTTTGTACTCCTTGATAATGTGAATACATCACAAAAGCTTTCGGACTCCGTGTGTTTTTACTCCTCCTAGTGGATTCTGCATATTTAAGATTCACGTGTGACTTGTGAAATTTGTGCATATATATATATATATATATATATATATATATATATATATATATATATATATATATATACAGTATCGGACAAAAGTGATGGCCGGGTACCTGTCACGAGGAAGCGCAGTGGTCAGAGTCAAATCTTATTCACGTTTAACAATCAATTGCTCTTCCTTTTCTAAGGAGTTAAAGAGTACCTTCTGGAGACGCTCAGGCAGCGAACGGGCTAAGTTTCGACACGTTTCCAAAGATATTCTATTCCATCTAGCTCTCACCTCTTTCTCTAATTTCTCATAAGTGGATACATCCTTTCCTTGCAAATCAGTTTTTACTAGGGCCCGAAGGTTCTCAATCGGGTTAAGATCTGGGCTTAGTCCAGGCCAATCTTTAGTATGTTGAACAAAACAATCATCAAAAACCTCCGTCACAGTCTTAGCCTTGTGAAAGGTTGCACCATCTTCCGGAAAAATTTCACCTTGGCATTTTTCCACAGCATCAGGTAGGTGACCGCACAATAATTCAAGATATGAAAATATATTAACACTTTCACCCAACCGCTTAGACACCAACACTAATTCACTCTTGCCAAATCCACTAAATGCACCCCAAAACATAAGCCAGCCCGGAAACTTAACGATACCCTGTGTGTAGCGTTGGTCGAGTGGGTCACTCCCCCGACACGAGTATACATTGCCGCTCCGCCCATCCACAATAGTAAAGTTACTTTCGTCACTCCACAGCACCTTCATTCAGTCATCCTGATTCCAATCTCGATATTTCTCGGCAAAGTCGACCTGCTTGGCCATGTTGGATTTCTTTAGAATGGGTTTCTTCACAGGGCGGCGCCTCTTGTAATTCAAGTCCTTGATGCGGCGGCGTACTGTCCTCATAGACACATCACCAAACAGATCTAGGTTGTCCTGTTTGATTTTCCTGGCTTTGGTCCTTGGAGTAGTCTCCAAAGTACGTTTCAGAATATTGTGGGCCCCACCCAAAGTCTTCTTAGGCCTACCAGACCTTGGTTTTGAAGATGGCAGGTTGTTCCCTCCCTCCTCATAAAATCTGGCACCCACCGGCGCACTGTTCTCTCACTGGCACCAATATGCTGGACTATATATATATATATATATATATATATATATATATATATGTATATTATATATATATATGTATATATATATATGTATATATATATATATATATATATATATATTTATACATATATATATATTGATAAGTATTTTAGACAAATTATTTGGATGATGGAGAACATAAACACAGGGAAAGGCTCGAAACCCTAAACACTCTAACGTTTCGTTCGCGTAGAACTTCTTCAGAGAGGGTATGTAGAACTGCAATTGAAGTTTATGTACTAAATCTAATTATCTTTTCGGACACTTGGGAAAGGTCGTTTTTCTGGCGTGTTTTAGAATTAAAATACTAGTTTATTTAGCTAAATTGATAAACACCTCCTCGATGATTCGATGAATTGTTAGTAGAAATATATGCTGATTCAACAATTCTTCTAGTGAATTTATCAAAACCTTTATGTAGCACTTCAGCTTCTCTCCAGTTTGGTAAATGATCGAATTTTTCCTCATGAGCTACTAAAGAATTAGATGTCCTATGTGCTTTTATGTCGTTTTTATGTTCATATATTCTTTTTTCTAATCCTCTTGACGATTCGCCAAAATAAGCCATTGAGCAACTATTGCACGGGATTTTGTATACGACGCTGTTTTCGGAATTGCTTCTCTTTTCAGAAGTCTTTATTAAATCACCTATCCTCTTGTTAGTTATTTTAGCTATGTTTATACCCGATTTTGTTAAATATTTGTCTATTATTGGTGACGTTTCTGAGCCAGGTACTGATATAAAATTTGTATTATTTTTATCATTTCTCTCTTTCTTTCCGCGATTGTAAATATTTATTGCTTTTCTTTTTGTTCTTTTCAACATTCCCTCTGGATATCCAAGTTTGTCAAAGGTTTTCATAATGTAATCAAATTCGCCTTCTAGGTATTCATTACTACAGATTCGTAGTGCCCTGAGAAAAAATCCTATTACTATACCACTCTTTGTCCTATCATCATGTGCGGAGAAGTAATGTACTAAATCCTCTTTGTTTGTTTCCTTTCTGTATACTGAGAAAGTTACAGTTTTTCCCACTCGTATACAGAAAGGAAACAAACAAAGAGGATTTAGTACATTACTTCTCCGCACATGATGATAGGACAAAGAGTGGTATAGTAATAGGATTTTTTCTCAGGGCACTACGAATCTGTAGTAATGAATACCTAGAAGGCGAATTTGATTACATTATGAAAACCTTTGACAAACTTGGATATCCAGAGGGAATGTTGAAAAGAACAAAAAGAAAAGCAATAAATATTTACAATCGCGGAAAGAAAGAGAGAAATGATAAAAATAATACAAATTTTATATCAGTACCTGGGTGGTAGACAGAGAGAAAGAGGGAGAGAGAGAGAGAGAGAGAGAGAGAGAGAGAGAGAGAGAGAGAGAGAGAGAGAGAGAGAGAGAGAGAGAGAGAGAGAGAGAGAGAGAGGGAGAGAGAAGGAAAGGGGAAAGAGAGATGGCGGAAGGAGGTATGGAGGGAGGGGAAGACATAGAGATGGATAGAGAGAGAGAGAAAGAGAGAGAGAGAGAGGGAGAGAGAGAGAGAAACAGAGAGAGAGACAGACAGAAAGAAAGAGGAAAGAGAGATGGCGGAAGGAGGTATGGAGAGAGAGAGAGAGAGAGAGAGAGAGAGAGAGAGAGAGAGAGAGAGAGAGATAGAGAGAGAGAG
>NC_134804.1:52659930-52702430 GCF_046742065.1 Oratosquilla oratoria
CCACCTTTACCTCAAACCATTCACTCTCTCCATTTCTAATCCTAACACAAGCTCTACTACTCTCGTAAGAACTCTTGACTGCTCTTAACAGCTTTCCTCCTATCCCATATATTTACAGTACCTCCCACAATGCCTTCCCGTCCACCCGGTCGTAAGCCTTTTCCAAATCCATAAAAGCCCAAAAAAATATCCTTATATTTTCCTATAGCTTTCTCATATATCTGTCTTACCACAAAAATCTGATCCACAAAACCCATACCTGTCCTAAAACCACACTGTTCCTCACCAATTACTCCCTCTGTTCCTCTCCTAATCCTCTCAATCAAGACCCTCCCATAAGCCTTCCTAACTACACTCAACAAGCTGATCCCTCTGAAACTACTACACTCACATTTGTCCCCCTTTCCCTTGTAAAGCGGAACGATACAGGCACTCCTCCAGTCCTCCGTCACTCTACCCTCTCTTAAACAAACATTAAATAACCTCACCAGCCAGTCCACCATAACTGTACCTCCTTTCTTCAGACATTCTGAATGGCATCCATCCAACCCAGGTGGCTTACTTGCTCTCATCTTCTTAACAGCTGCTTTCACTTCATCTTTCCCTATTTCTCCTCCATTTTCTTCACTCATCACTCTCATTGTCTTAGCGCTTCCCACTGCAACTACCTTTCCCTCCCTATCCTCTTCACATTTAACAACTCCCTAAAATACTCTGCCCACCTTCCTCTCATTGCCTTCTCTTCCATTATCATCTCTCCATCTGCACCTTTTGCCTTTTCTTCTCTACTTGATTCGCCTCCTCTTCCTCTCTTAATTTCTTTCCAAAACATCTTTCTATTATTTTCAAAATTTTCTGTCATACTCTTACCCCATTTCACATCTGCTCTCCTCTTTGCTTCCTTTATCTTATGCTTAACTTCCCTTCTCTTTACTTTGTACCTCTCATACGATTCCTTCGTCCTAATTTGTAGCCAGTCTATGAAAGCCTGCTTCTTCTTCTCTACACCCTTCTTTGCTTCCTCATCCCACCACTCACTACCCTTCCTTCTATTTCCTCCCGCCCTCATTGTTCCACACACCATCTTTGCACACCTTATGACTCTCTCCTTGAATCATCCCCATTCCTCCTCCACTCCTAGTTCTACGCTATCCTTCTCTCCCTCCCACTCCTCTCCCAGCTTCTTATACTCCTTCAATATATATATATATATGTATATATATATATATATATATATATATATATATATGTATATATATACATATATGTACATATATATACATATATATATATATTTGTATATATACATATATGTGCATATATATATATATATATATATATATATATATATATATATATATATATATATATATATATATATACTCTATCCTTCACTCCCTCTCACTCCTCTCCCAGCTTCTTATACTCCTTCAATATATATATATATATATATATATATATATATATATATATATATATATATGTATGTATATATGTATGTATATATATATATATACATATATATATATATTTGTATATATACATATATACACACACACACACACACACACACACACACACACATATATATATATATATATATATATATATATATATATATATATATATATATATATATATATATATATATGTATATATATATAACACCTCACCCGCCATTGAACAAGTTCAATTGTAATTTTGGATTGCAAACAAATGACCTCAGTAGCAAGCCCAACCACGGCGGACGTTAATTACCTCGTTTAGGCTACTACCTCTTTTGGAACAGCTTTCAGGAACATTACCTGTCCGAGGCGGGTTTCACAAGGTAACTCAACTGTGACAGTTATGAGTTTAGGCGATAGTGTGTATATGTTCTATGTCTAATATTCAAGGCGTGAAATAGACTCATTCCTTACTTCAACCACACACTTCACACAGACGTCATAGCACACACAAAGATAAATATCTACATAAGTTTCTCTCACACTACAACTTATTTCAGTTTACTTCTTACTTGATTCTTTTTCTGCCTACTTGTACTACTAAATCTCCACCTTTCTTACCAAATTTGTTGTTAAAATGATCAAAAGCTGTACCAAGACAAAAAAGACACATCTATCCCAGTCCCCTCTCCTAACCCGGGCCTCCCCCTGCGACAAATACTTGCCCTCCACAGAACTCAGAAAAACAGAGATTAGCAAATACTAGTTATGTAAACAACTATCCTTTCGTTTTCTAACACTTCGGTGTTTCCCTCCTCCAAACAACGATTCCGTGAACGCGAGTGTTCTTGTCTATTAGATCCCATGATCCCACTCTTCGAGGTGACTCTAGGGTAGAGGGTTGATGTCTTACTCTTTCTCTCTGTACCTTGACATAATAGGAGTTCCTTTAAGTTGAGTAAAATTATCTACGGTTAGCCAGAATAACAATAAAAATGAAATTAGGAGGTTACGAGGTTGGAGGAACCAAGTAAATTTACACTCAATTTCAAAGTAGCCACGCTTTCATACGAGTGATGGACAAAATCATTAAATGTTGTTTACGCTAATAACACTAGAAGCACCTTTAAACTAACATAGAAAATGAATTGTTAAACATAAGAAGTTGTGGGTATGAGAGCAATCACATTTTTTTCCAAATCTAAGCCTTGCCGAAGGGACACCTTACCTTGAATCCATACCGCTGTCAAGTGGCGGGTAATGGTATGGCGTTCTATGTAAAGAGAAAACTGGCTGCGTCACCTGGACCATTAAGACATGATTAACTATGGGGAGGGTAATGAATACTAAGCAAGTTATCTAGTTATAAATTCAAGGATATAAGAAATTGATAACGAGAGATATCTTGAAATGAGACTGTGGTAACCCGACTGATAAAGTTTATAAGGTATTCAGAAATGGTCATACACGATTTTATCATGCATACTACTTTAAGTGCAAAAATAATGCATTTGGAGTAAGATAGTACTGGACCCGACTATGGTGGTGAAGGAAGGTTGACCGCAGGTCAAGTCGGGTCATGGCATGGGTTCAGTGGCCGTTTAAAAAGGGCACCGGCAGCTATCGTGGCTCATCACATTCATACACACACATCAGGTCACACAAGAGCCTTGCGCATCGTTCCTCCCCCAGTATGGTTTTAGACCATCGATTTCAAAATCTACAAGATATCTCCCCCACGCAGTGAAGTGGAGTGATTGTGATGTGCAGTGATTTACGCCTTCGTGTGTTACAAATCTGAACTGGTCAGCTACATAAATGCCGTGCGAGTGATAGTGAAGTGTGCATCCCTTAGACTTACAGAGCATGGAAGAATCTTTTCATCACAGGAGCATCTTCTCCTCCAGCGAGGGCGAAGAAGATGCGTCCCCAAGACACCTTGATGAACCTCATTGGTAAAAAAGACTAAATGTCACCTACTCCAGTGAAAGTGCCCAGCGGATGGAAGACCCCTTTCACAAAGCTGTTTACCGGGTTCCCCCTGAAGAAATGCAAATGAGCACTGCCCAAACTTCGGAACACAGCCTTCCTGACGCAAATTCCATTGACAAGCATCCCGCCCCATCAACTCCAATAGACACACCTACACCCACAAATGCATTAAAAGAGACAGACAAGGAAGGTCAGTCGACCAGTTTGACATACGCCACTGTTGCCGCGTCAAACTGTAAGCCAAAGGAGGGAGGATGGCAGAGTGTCAACAATCGCCGCCATCGTCCCAAAAAAAAAAAAAAAAAAAAAAAAAAAAAAAAACAAACCGCACATAGCCCGTCGAAGTTCCTGGTAATAATCAAACCCATGGGTAACCCAGCCCGATTCCTAAAGCTTGGGTCCTGGTGCCTAGCACAGTTGATCAAGGAGACGGTGGGCCCAGTCGAAGGAATTCAACAAGCGCCCTCTGGAGAATGGCTGATTAGCTGCTCACCGGCAAAACAGCGGGGACTGCTCATACGCACCCCTGTCCTAACAACGGACGGCCAAAAAATCGAGATAACTACCAGAATCCCCAAGACAATCGTCGTGGGAGTGTGACCTGGAGACCCAAGATCTTCCCGTCGATGATATCAAGAGGCTCATGTCAAAGGAGGGCGTACCAACAGGGTCGGTAAGAGCATTTCTTGCTGACACCCTTCCCTCCACTGTCAGATTAGGATATACCTTACACCAAGTTGTCCCCTACGTCGCTCAAGTAAGAAGATGCACAAAGTGTTAACTTCTGGGGCACTCTAGGAAGGAGTGCCGACGCAAGGCACCTCGGTGTGCTAAATGCAGCAAAGGACATCCCACCCAGGACTGCAGAGGGCAGCAACTTCTCTGTGTAAATTCCTGTGGAAATCACTGCTGCTTATCACGGATGCCCAGAAGTGGCTATTAGAAGGGTAAGGCATGAGATAAAAAAAAACAAAAAACAAAAAAAAACAGAGATATGTCACCTCGGAAGCGCTAGCTGCTGCCAGGGAACGATGGACTACCCACCTTAGAGAAGAGTGGGCAAAGGAGAGGAACTTTAAGACAGCGCCCAGGTCCCCTAAACACATTTTAGAAAACGCACCCCCAACCCAGGCGGTTAATTCAAAAGACTCCATAGCAGCTGTTTCACCTGGCACTGGACCTCCACCAACAAGTGAGGAAGTCTGTACTCCCGAAGAAACGCCGCCTGCCAAACCCCCGACGACCACTACCACCGAAATGGAAGGGAAGAAGAGGGTTAAGAAACGTAAGATAAGGAAAAGAAAGACGGGCTAGATCATCTCCCCCCACCCTGAGGGATTCTTCCCCACCAGCACCAACCTTCCTCCTGAGATGTCTCCTCCCATAGTGGAAGAAGAAATAAGGGCACTCCCACACGACAGAGCAGCCTTACTGCCAGCCCCCTCCATCGAGAGTCTGAAAGCCACAGTCGAAACAATACAAAAAGACCTAGCTCGCTCCAACCCAAAGGCAGCTCGGCTTCTAGACGGAATCTTCGTGATTCTTAGCACAATCATGGAAATTGGAAATCATGGCTGTACTTAGAATTATGCAGTGAAACTGCCGGACAATTAACACTGTCTGGGATCAACTAGTGCAGCATCTCGCGCAACACCACTACGAGGTAATTGCACTACAATCACTTCGGAAACGCCCTCTCCAGCTACCAACTCTGCCAGGCTACCACTACCCGCCCTTCTATGGGACCGATGCCTTAGGCGAAGAAAAGGTAGCCACGTATGTTTCCCTAGGCCTAGCCGCCCAAGTCGGAACCTTGCCTGGACCTCCACTGGAGGCAGGATATGGTACGGTCTCTTCTGTCAAGGTGGAAGGAAACCAGACCATTAACATATTAAACTTTTACAGTCCAGAAACGACTAGGCACTTTGAATGGCTTGGAGCTTTCTCTGACAACTGGGTAGTGGTGGGGGATTTTAATCGTCGCGACGTCCTATGGGAAGACGAATATCCCCATTCCTCTCCTGAACTCGCCTCACAGTTAGACTCCGTGGATATGGTCCTCCTCAACGATGGCACCCACACCAGAGTTCCAGACGTGGTAGGGCACAGTAAGTCAGCCATCGACTTATCCTTCGTGTCCTCAAACCTAGCGGGAGCCACGGACTGGTTCACACTTGGGGACCCTTTGTCTTCAGATCATCTCCCTATCTGCGTCTCCATACACCTCTCACCTGTAGTCCACCTGCCTCCACTGCAAGGAAACCTTAACTTTCAAAAGGCAAACTGGAAGCAAGGCATTGTTCCTAGCGCCTGGAAGCACGCTATTGTGGTACCAATTCCCAAGGCAAACAGGAGCAGAAAAAGCGTAACTAACTACAGGCCTGTCTCGCTCACCTCCCACGTAGGAAAACTCTACGAGCGAATAGTACTGAATCGACTGAAGTCCCAGGTGGAAGACAAGGAAGCCCTCCCAAGACTTCAAGCCGGTTTTAGAGAAGAGAGAAGTATCACTGACCACACCGTGCGATTCTCCCAACATATCCGTAGGGCCCAAAGACAGAGACGGATTCTACAGACGTGTTTTTTAGATATTGTCAAAACTTTTGATACCTTCTGACACGGTAAACTGTTATCTAAACTCAAATCTATTGGAGTTTCGCCGGGACTGTACAAATTTGTGCAGTCCTTCCTTTCTGGTTGATCCATGGTGGTACGCTTGAAAGGACACCTCATATGGGAGTCCCCCAGGGCTCCGTAGTTGCCCCGCTCCTCTTTACATTGCTCCTTGGTGATGTAGGAAAAGGAGTGAGAAAGGACACTGTCGTCACAGCCTATGCTGATGACATAGCATTATGGAGGAAATCTAGGCACCGGCGGCCCAACAAGGATTCTGACCAGCACAAGTCAGAACTCCGTCTCTTTCAGAGACAGGTTGACCTGGTGATGACACAACTGACCGACCTGGGCTTCATGCTCTCCGCAGCAAAGACTGTTTACATGCCAGTCTACGGCATAGGTTACAACATAGGAGACTACCCTGGCTGGAATTACATCAAAGTAGGTGGAACTCCTGTATATCCAGCTAAGGCAGTTTGATATTTAGGGGTCATCTTCCAGAAAGACGGAAAATGGACTAGCCACATAAATCAGGTCATAATAAACGCTAGAGACGAGCCCTAAAACTCGTCCGAGTCATCCGCCGAGAGTCCTGGGGTCAAAGGAGGGAAACACTGATATCCATAGTCAAGAGTTTGGTACGCTCCCGGCTCCTCTTCGGATCTCCTGCCATGCACTATCTCCCCCCGGGGGTAGTGTATAGATTAGCCAGAGTGGATTGCCAAGCACTCCGCCTGGGTCTCGGTTTACCAGCATTAGTTCCACATGAACAAGTATATAATAAAGCAGGTGTTCTTCCTCTTCGGTATCAACTGAAGAAAGATACCTGCAACTACTTGTTCACTAGTGCTAAAGTTGCAGATTCCACGGACGAGGAACTCCGGGAGGATTGGTTACCGGCCTCATAGACGATACACATTCAAGGTCTACCTGGCTCCGTCAAGGACCTCTGCATAAAAGCCGTGCTTCCTCCCGATGCTAGACAACTTATTACCCAGTGTCAGGTGGATCTTTTTCCCCCCTGGGTACTCAAACCATCAACAGTTGTCTCAGGAATTCCAGGATTGGGATGCCAAGACTGTCCGTATCTTCTCCTAGCACATGTGACATGTGAGGGAGATGATAAGGACGGAGTACAAGGAAGACTTCCTTGTCTACACAGATGGCTTTGTGCTTGAGGATGGCCACACAGACGCAGGGATTTTCTTGGAAAACACACAAGAGTCCATCTCCGTGAAGCTTCCCCCCACCTCCATCTTCTCGACCGAATTGATCGCCATTCGGGAAGCCATAAAAGTAGTTCTCGTTCTTCCCCATCCACCAACTTGCATCACCGTGCTCTCAGATTCAAAAGCCAGCCTTAAGGCACTGCAGAGCTGTCAATGCGACTCGTAACCTGACACCTTGCAGGAAATACTGCACCTCACAGCTGAAGCCTCCAACAAAGATATTCAAATAAGATATCAATGGGTTCCCTCTCATGTGGAGTTGCACGGTAATGAAAAGGCGGATGGGGTAACCAAGAAGGGCGCCTTGGCGCCTGAAAAGGACATGATTTCCATCAAGTTCACGGTCAGCGACGCCCTGCACAAGATCAACAGAGCCATCTGGGAGACCTGGAAGGCAGACTACACCGCCACTGCCATCGCTCGTGGATGGTCAACCACCCCCTGCCTTGGAGGAAAACCCCCGACCTTCCCCTCTGTACCCCCCTATATGTTAGCCATGTTATCCAGAATAAGGGTAAATCATTGGCAAACCAAATTCCTTAATATTCTCTGTACTTGTGGCAGAGAACAGGTCTCTTTCAATCACTGCCTTTTCGTTTGCAGACAGTTGAGGGACCATTTTGAAAATTGTAGAAATCTCTTCGGAAATCCCTCCACCGCCCTAGATCAATTGAGGGCAAACAGCACATCAGACGCCGGAAAATCTAAAATAATTCTGGCTGCCAGCCTGATCCGCTCTTCCCCCGTGGGAGGCCTTCTATGACCCCCTCCAGCCGGGTCAAATGTACCAAAATTCTACACTCCGGTGAATAAATAGAAATATATATATATATATAATTGAATAGATAAATAAATAGATAAATAATAGATAAATAAAGAAATAGATAAATAAAGGAAAGATATTACGGCCATAGTAGTAGTATCGTATGGCTTTCTTACACCTCCAACTTTGTATTTGCTAGCCAGTCTATGAATGTTTGATTTGCTTCGTAGATAGTCTGGTAACCCCCAGGCACTGCTGTGATTGGGCAGTGCAGTACGAGATGGTCTGTATCTTGGGGTGAGTTATGACAAGATGGGCACACTGGGGAGTCTTTGTAGCCCCAGCGATGCAGGTCAACGGCTGTTCTGCCTTGTTGTGATATCAGCCTGTTGGCTTGTGTCCATTCTCTTCTGGTTAGGTTGGAAAATCCAGGTAGTATTTCGGTTGGGTCTGTTACTAAGTTTCCCCCAGTGGGTAGTTTCCTTGTCCATTCTTCTTGCCAGGCTTCTTTTAGGTTGAAATTTTCGTTTTTTGTTTTAAAGAAAGGTTTTCTTGATTTTAGCCTCGTTGTTAATGGGGCCTCCTCCATTATTTGTTTGAGGGGTATATCTGCTGGAAGGTTGTCTATGCGTTGGTGTTGTTTTTGTATGGCATCCTCGCGTCGTATATTTGGTGGTGCCATGCCACTCATCGTTGGCAGCCAAATGAGTGGTGTTGGTTTAAGGGCCCCTGATATTATCCGCATGGTTGCGTGGAGTTTAGTGTCAATTTTATTTGTATGTGCACTCTGATGCCACACTGGTGCCCCATATTCTGCTACACTGTAGCACAGGGCAAGTGCTGCGGTTTTAAGCACTGTTTGTTTTGCTCCCCAGGTGGTTCCAGCTAGTTCTCCGATCAAGCCGTTTCTTTTGTTCAATTTGTGCGCTGTGTTTTCTATATGCTTTTTATATGTTAGAGTCCTGTCTAGGGTTATGTCAAGGTACTTGGGGGTTTTGTCGGCTGGGAGGGTTTGGTTGTTTATTTTAATATCCAGGGTTTTGTCAGTTTGTTTATTGTTTAGGTGAAACAGTGTTGATACAGTTTTGTTTGTGTTCATTTGCAGATATCATTTCTCAAAGTATTTTTGTATTGCTTGCAGGTCTTCTGATATTGTGTTTTCTAGCTGTTCAATCTTGTTTGATTGGTAGGCCATTGTAAAATCGTCTGCATATCCAAACTTTCTGGAGGTTGTGGGCATATCACTCATATAGATGTGGAAAAGTGTTGGAGCCATAGAAGTAATTAAAGACAGTCCTTAAATCGACTAGCTCCACAGGGACTAAAAAAAAAAAAAAAAAAAAAAAAAAAAAAAAATATCATGGCTCACTCTTCTCAGAGACTCTCCTCCGAAAGATTTACGTCGCCTCGTCTCTCCCTTCCCATGGAACAAGTTAAATTTGCCACGTGACTGCTCAGGTAAACCTTTATTATTCAAATAATTTTTGTTCTTGTAGTTTCATTACTAATTTTTTTTTAGTTAAGTTCAGTGTAATTATAGGAAATAGATGTTATATTTCATGTTATATTATTTTTTCATTGTTATCGAGATGACGTCAAATTCGTCGAGATAACACCAAGCTTCGTGATGAGGTCAGTCCTTGAGAAGACGTTAAAGTCTTTAAGAAAATGTCATAGTCTTCTAGATGACACCAAAATTGCCGAAGGATGTTGAATGTCTCGAGAAAATGTCAGGGTGTCACAATCCGGTCGAGATGAAACTCGGTATATGAGACTGACTTCTACACTGTTGGGCACAAAGTAGACATTATCTGGGAAAACCTTTCACAGTATCAATATTCTGTTCAACCCTAAAAGTTTCTTGAAGCAGATTAAAATCGTGTGGCGTTATCTAGAATAGAAATCTGAAAACTCTTGAATTCATTCCACGTTTATTAGCCATCAAGAACAGACCTCTTTGGCTGAAACGGCAGCGTGGCCGTAGTTTCCACATTGATATTTGAATACTTGTCAAACCTTCGTCCACAGTGACGATTCACGTAAGCGTTAACTGGATGACTTTTCAGAGAAAAAAATATTCACACACCCCCATGTGTATTTAGTACAGTGAGAAACTGTATACGGTGGATACAAATGGATTATACAGTACTGTACATTCAATTTCAATGTTTGCCATTTAACAGGTCCCCTTGGTCAATTCTATATGAGAGGAGGAAAGGTGTTCTAAGTTGATGGAGATATTGAGCTTAGCTTGAATATCGAATATCAGCCTCTTAATGTTGCATCAGCAGATGGTGATGAGGGTGGGAATGTGATTCTTTCCAACGTTCGTCTCGCAGGACCACTTCATGCAGGTTTCTATTGTTATCCTGTTTATTCAGTCGGCGAGAATAATTTGTTATAACCTGTAGCCGCTGGGGTTACATAAAAATTTATAAAATCATATTATGTAAAGATGTAAATGGCACCACATAATTAGCTCCTTCACTCATTACTTGTTTTAATACGCATATATCAATTTTTTAAACCAAGTACAGATCATTTTGATTCCTCCATATCAAACACATTTGCTAAACGTAGAATATGGTACGTCCTTACCGTATGAAATAATGTAGATAAGTGAAAAAATACCCGCATGTCAAGACTTCTGCTATTCCGTCTTCCCTACTTGTCATTTTTGTCCTATATATATATGTGTGTGTTTATCTTCTTTGGTCACCCCCGTACATAACCTAATCTTTGTCATTAATATTGCTTCAATATTGCCCCCAAGATCCCCATTGCGCAGGCGTTTCTGGTACTTTGGCGCCACTGACTGGGAATCTATGAAAAAGTACTTCTTTGATCATTCTTAATGCTCCCCTATTCGAGATGTATATGAAAGGCTCGTAGATGAGGCTCATAGATTAAGGTAGACAAGTGAGATAGATAGAGATGAGGATTTTATTTTTGTGAGTTGGCTGTTTGATAAACAACAGTTCGTAGGCTAGGAGTTGCACAAGTTTGCTCTCCGCCTAATGTTTACAAGCAGTCGCCAGGGACACGATTTCACTGCTATATGATGTTAATGTTTATGTTGATGTAACACTATGTAAACTAAGTCAGTGTGCAGTGAAATCGAGACTGAGTAAGCAGTATTGCATTACAAAGTTGTAACGGCGGATCTGATTGGAGAAAGGGTGGAGGAGGTTCTTAAATATGAAGTTAAAGATCATTGGACTAAAGAAATAATGACGTCATTGTGTAGTGTTATGTTACTACAGTTGATGAAGGGTATACTTCCCCGAGAGAAAGGATGGAATTAAGTAAACTCCAATTCTCTCGGTACTTTTATATTGAAATTATAATGCGAGTATAGGGGAATAAAGCTTCTGTCTTGGCAGGTACGCATTTTATCCTCCGTTACCCGACACCTGATTGTGCTATTAAAGATATCAACCAATATGAAGCTTATAAGAAGGCATTCATCAAACTTTCTAAGTCAAAGTGTGATCAAGATCCTATCAGGTCTTTGGTTAGCAAAATTAGACAGATAGTCTAAGGACATGATATCTATGTTGAAGGATTCAGATTGGATAGAAAGTTCTAGTGACAAAACAAAAGTTTCTCAGGTTACTAAATTAATAGCATTTGTATTATCAATACATAATGTTGATGAAATAACTCCAGAAAAACTGTATAAAGATCTCAAACACACTATGGGTTTAAGAGAGATAGATTACCTTCTTCAAGGTTATAGTGAAAATAAAGCAATTAGTCCATATGTGATGGCAGTGGGAATGCAACAACAGAGAGAAAATAGGAACTCTAGAAGTGATTACAGAAACAGAGGATTTGAACATTGAGTTAGAAGCACATCCAGGAATGCTAGAATTAAATGTTACAATTGTAATAAATGGGGGCATAAAGCACAAGAGCGTTATTATGAAACTATTTGTAGAAAGTGCAAATATGAGGGTTATCATGGGTATCATTGTAGAAACCCACCTCTCTGTTTGTATCACCAGAGAATAGGACATAGAACACAGGATTGTAGAACATTGCCATTTTCTCGTATTCACCCAGAAACAAGAGGAAACCCCCTTACACACACACACACACACACACACACACACACACACACACACACACACACACACACACACACACACACACACACACACACACACACACACACACACACACACACACACACACACACACACACACACACACACACACACACACACACACACACACACACACACACACACACACACACACACACACACACACACACACACAGTAACGCTACAGAGCTAACCATAGAAATACAAATAGATATTATTGTGTTAGGGACAAGAGTGATAGGAGGGTGGAAGAAAACACCAGCATCAAAGACAGTTATAAACTGACTATAACAATTGGAAAGACTTCTGTAGGACCCCTCATTGTGGGTAGAGTACTCAATAAGGCTATTCAAATAATTATTGGTACAGGCTCTGTAGTTAAGGTTATAACCAGCTCAGATCAAAAGAGTTATAGAGAGGTTAAATGAGAAAATTATTGCATGTCTTAGAGGTTTGATAAGCCCACATAATATAACTTAGAATAGTTGGTTTCCTTGTATTAAGCGTACTCTAAATAATCAAATTAATACAGCTACAGTAAAGTAGATATAGGGGTAGTTGTTGAGGACTTCATTTTTATGTGTTGGCCGTTTGGTAAACAGCAGTTCGTAGGCTAGGAGTTGCATAAGCTCGCTCTCCGCCTAATGTTTACAAACAGTCACCTTGGACACGATTTCATTGCTGTATAATATTCATGTTTATGCTGATGTAACACTATGTTAACTAAGTAAGTATGCAGTGAATTATAGATTGCTTGAGTAAGCAGCATTGCATTGCAAAGTTGTAACGGTAGATCTGATTGGAGAAAGGGTGGAGGTTCTTAAATATGAAATTAAAGATCATTGGACTAAATAAATAATGACGTCGTTGCAGAATTGACATAGGAACTAAATTAAGTGTTCTCGAGGGGAGTCCCTTGGTGGAACTTAGGGAACCAAGTTAAGTGATATTCGGGAAGAAAAGAAAAAAATTAAGCTCCTTTTAATTCCCCTTATACAGAAAAATAGTGAAATGAGAAGTAGATGTCTGACAGTGAAAAATACAATTACTAAGTGAACTCAGAAATTGACTAAGTCGAATGATCGGAGGCACAGGGACTACCTAATAAAAGGGTGAGTAACATATAACATTAATGAAAGAGTGGAGAAAGTAGAAACTGAGAGGAGTACTAAAAGAAAGTAAATACACAAAAGAAAGACGGCAATAGAGTGGTAACGGACATCACATATATCATTAGTTGCACGTTATATATGCTGCTGGCCCCATACAGGACGATTATTGAGCCTTGCATAGAGTACGCTTCCTAAGATGAGAAAGTATATATAGGACAATTGGTCACTTACAAGACCGACCCAGGGGGCTGTGACGGGGTAAGATACATGGTCAACCCGGAGGTCAATAGCGCAGTCAAGTGTCGGGTCACGGAGGGTAATATGCGTACCTTAGCTCAGGTCATTTGCAAGCGCGAGGTCAACAGCCCGGTCAGCGATCTGGATGAAATGTACAGTAACCGAACAGCTTTCATGTTAGATGCAGAATATAAATTTATTTCCCTCAAGCCAATACGTAAGAATAGTAACACTCCTAAAAAGATTATGGACAGGCTGAAAAATTAGATCGGAATAAAAAGAAGACTTTACGCTAGAATAAAAACCGGAGAAACACACCTTGGATCTAAATATAACGATATGGCAAGACTGGTTAAAAAGAACACGTGCACAGCGAAACGCAAGTACGAAATCAAGGTTGCCAGGCAAGTGAGATCCAACCCAAAAGGCTTCTAACATCTCTACAGAACACGCACACACACAAAAAGGAAAGGATAGTCCCGATTAAAAACAACGATGTTATGATAGAATCGGAAGAAAAATGAGTGAGGCGTTTAACAAATATCTTCTCTCGGTATTTACAAAGGAGAGGTTAGATATGGTACCTGAATGCGAACCTATTTTCAGTGGGGATGAAGGAAGTAGATTATAACATCAACAGGGAGAAATAGTAAGGGAGAAGTAGTTAAATAGGTTGATAGATTTAAAGCTACAAAATCCCCGACTTGCGACCAGTTAACGGAAATATTTAATAAATCGATAAACACAGGTTTTGTGCCTATTGTTTGGGAGCAGACATATGTTGTTCCTGTTTTCAACCACAGACCAATCAGCTTGGCTTAAATCAATAATAACTAATAGAATCAGAGATCACATCGAGAGACATAATTTGATTCGATTTGGTTCTCCAAGGGCAAGTTATTTATGACTAATCTTATATCTTTTTACATTAATGTATACAAGGCGTCAGATAATAATGATAGTTACGATGTTATTTACTTTGACTTTAGCAAATCGTTCAAGTTGCCCCACCAGAGACTACTAAATAAAATCAAAACCCATGGCATAGGCGGAAAAGTGTTTGAATAGAATAGAGATTGGATCGGTAACAGAAAATAGCTGGTCACCATAAATGGTGTGAAATCCAAACAGGGGAGTGTTTCTAGTGGAGTTTCCCATGGCTCGGTTTTGAGTACAATATTGTTCATTATGTATATAAACGACTTGGACAATGGGATTAATAGAGATGAAAGTAAGTTTGCGGACGGCACTAGAATAGGACTTCTAATTGGGTCAGAAGACGCCGAGAATCTGCAGGAAGATCTTAACAAATTGTTTACATGGTCGGTGAAATGGCAAATGAACTTCACTATCTCAAAGTACAGCTTGCTATAAGTAGTGTTATACAATCCCAAAATCAGATATAGCTTAGATAATACATTTTTAGAGAAAACTAAGTGCGAGAGAGACTTGGGAGTTCTAGTGAGCCTTAACCTTAAATCCAGGAAACAATGCATTAGTGCCATGAATAGAGCTAACAGAGCATTAGGTTTCATCGCTAGGACGGTTACGAATAGAAGTAAAGAGGTAATTATTAAACTCTGCCTGGCGTTAGTTAGACCCATTCTTGACTATGCGGTACAGTTTTGGTCTCCGCACTATAGAATTGATATAACTTTACAAGAATCAGTACAGAAGAGAATGACCAAAATGATACATGGGCTCAGAAATTCACCTTACGAGGAGAGGCTTAGGCACCTTAACTTAAATTCTCTGAAAAGACGCAGAGTGTGGGGTAATCAAATAGAGGTGTTCGACTGGATCAAGAGTAGCGCAAAGAAGGTCATCACATCAAGACAACAGGGGGACTCGTAGTAATGGATTTAAATTTGACAAATTTAGATTTAAGAATGAAATAGGCAAGAACTGGTTTACTAATAGGGTGGTCAAGGAATGAAATAGACTTTGTAACCATGTGGTGGGTGCTGAAACTGTCGGGTTGTTTTAAGAAATGGATAAACAACATTATGGATGGCGATGGCACGTGATAATGGACATGGAACTGCCTAGTGTAGGCCTTATGGTCTCTTGCAGTCTCTTTTATTTTTATGTTCCTATGTTTGGGGTGATTCGCCGCACCCAGAACTCCTGATCAAGGTAGAGTTAAAAAAAAAAAAAACTTGCATCTGATTAATATCTATCTTCTCACGAACTTGAGGTTCTCTTTATCCCTATTTCTTTCATCTTATTATTTTTCATTATAATGTTCTCCTGAATTCAGTAACTGCATGTCTACCTTCCTCAGTAGGGAATGCAACATGCCTGGTCATTTTTTCTCTGCAATAATTTTTTGCAGAGACAACCAGTAGGGCCTACGCTCTTTTTCCCGTTGGGAGATTTTTTAAATTCCTTCTACATGTTTGTTGTTGTTGTTGTTGTTGTTGTTGTTGTTGTTGTTGTTGTTGTTGTTGTTGTTGTTGTTGTTGTTGTTGTTGTTGTTGTTGTTGTTGTTGTTGTTGTTGTTGTTGTTGTTGTTGTTGTTAGGTCAGTTTGAAGAAAGCTTCATGATGGTATTATTTGGTGTTTCCTTTCCAGAGCGGACCTCTGCAGGCATTATAGTTATATAATTTCATATTCATCAGCGGTCTTTGAAATGGGTAGATAAAGAAAAATTTTGCAGTTTGCCTTCGATTTAGCAATTGCAAAGTTGCGATCATCAGTGGATACGGGAGACTAGGATATGACAGTGATACAAAGACTTTAACACAAATAACATACACATATATTTACATGATTATTTTTCTCTAAGCTCTCTAAGAAAAGATTTCTTACCGAAACGTTAAAGAAATAGATTCACGTAAATTCACTGTTGTTTCCTCTTATCCCTACTAATACTTGTCATGATGGATCACTGTGTGTGTAGGTGCGTGCGTGCGTGCGTGCGTGTGTGCATGTGTGTGTGCGTGTGTGTGCGTGTGTGTGTGTGTGTGTGTGTTTGTGTGTGTGTGTGTGTGTGTGTGTGTGTGTGTGTGTACGTGCATATGTGTGTGTGTGTGTGTGTGTGTGTGTGTGTGTGTGTGTGTGTGTGTGTGTGTGTGTGTGTGTGTGTACGTGCATATGTGTGTGTGTGTGTGTGTGTGTGTGTGTGTGTGTGTGTGTGTGTGTGTGTGTGTGTGTGTGTGTGTGTGTGTGTGTGTGTGTGTGTGTGTGTGTGTGTGTGTGTGTGTGTGTGTGTGTGTGTGTGTGTGTGTGATTCACCATGGTTTTGGATCACGTGTTGGACTCGCGATCGACAGCTATTTACCTCACGGAAGAGACCTCAGAGCTCATATATGACAGATCTATGGGTAATGCTGTGATCTTACACGCACACACACACCCAACTTCCCGCCCACGAGAGTTGGAGCAACGACCCTCAGCGCAGCGATACTGAAATTATTTAGCCCTGGGCGGGATTCGAACCCGGACCACCGTAGTGTGTGTGTGTGTGTGTGTGTGTGTGTGTGTGTGTGTGTGTGTGTGTGTGTGTGTGTGTGTGTGTGTGTGTGTGTGTGTGTGTCAATGTGTCAGTGTGTGTGTGTATGTGTGTGTGTGTGTGTGTGTGTGTGTGTGTGTGTGTGTGTGTGTGTGTGTGTGTGTGTGTGTGTGTGTGTGTGTGTGTGTGTGTGTGTGTGTGTGTATGTGTGTATGTCAGTCTGTTTGTGTGTGTGTATGTGTGTGTGTGAGTCAGTGCATGTCAGTGTGTGTGTGTATCTAGCTAGTTGCATTATACGGGAAGGGAGCTATGCTCGTGGTAACCCGTCTTTGTATCTTTCATCATCAAGTTTTTTCTTAAAATCTTGAATAGTATTTGCACACACTGTCTCTTTATCTAAGTTATTCCATATATCCAGCACTCTGTGTGGGAAGCTATTCTTTTTCCGATCTCTTCTGTAGTTGTCCTTTTTGAGTTTCTTTTTATGACCTCTTGTCAGTTTTAGTAAATCTTTTCTGTCAAGGATTTTCATCCCTTTCATGATTCTAAATATAGTCAGCAGATCACCTCTTTCTCTTCTTTGCTCTAGTCTTGGTAGTTCTAGTTTCGATAATCTTTGTTCGTATGTTAATTTGGAAAGAGCTGGTGCCAACTTTGTTGTTGCTCTCCGTATTCTTTCTAGTTTCTTTATATTCTTTTTAGTACTGGGTGTCCATAGTGTCGCTGCATATTCCAGTTTTGGTCTAATCAATGTGACATATTTTTAAATAATTTCTTCATCCAAGTATTCAAATGCCACGTGTGTGTGTGTGTGTGTGTGTGTGTGTGTGTGTGTGTGTGTGTGTGTGTGTGTGTGTGTGTGTGTGTGTGTGTGTGTGTGTGTGTGTGTGTGTGTGTGTGTGTGTGTGTGTGTGTGTGTGTGTGTGTGTGTGTGTGTGTGTGTGTGTGTGTGTGTGTGTGTGTGTGTGTGTGTGTGTGTGTGTGTGTGTGTGTGCGCGTGCGCGCTCTCATGCGCAAGTGTTTATATAATTTGATATAGATATACCAATATCAAAGTCAAGTAAGGCAGCTGTCCTTCTACTGATACCATGTAACCCAGCACTTCCTGCCGCATGATCAGGTTGTAGGTGACTAAACCGGCTTCCCTACTGGTTTCCCGCCAGTGTGGAGGATGTGTTAGACACCCAGATGCACGAAAGACGAAAACACTTGAAAGAGCAGACGAACTCTTTATGAGCCAATGGCCATTCAACTCCGTCATGGATCATTAAACCATACGTTTAATCTGCCTAGCATCCAAGGGCCTGAAGACGGAAGTCCTACAGAATGAATGATGTACCAATGCTGTGGCTGTGCTGAGGTGCCCCACTGTTGCTAGCAACACGTCTCCTTGGTCGTTTGATAAGGCCTGGACGAATGGCCCCCTCCTGGCTCGTATAAGCAAATCGTGGGGGTTGCTAAATTTGAACCTTTGAATTGGGCGCAATGTGAGGCAAGCAACTATCACCTAGACTGACTCTAAAATTCTGGGGTTGTCTTCACAGTGTCCAGTTGGAAGGTGTATATGTTCTTCCAGGCTACTTCTGTGATTATTGTGTTTATGATGTATACCCAAAGCTTAGTCTCCTTGCTTTGAAGTCAATGGGGAGTGGGGCGTGGAAAGGCAGATTTCAAACTATATCCATGATATCCATGCTAGATGATTACGGTCAACGTGGGCTTATAACCTCCCCCTTGGAAAGCGACCAAGCCCACTGTGCGAATTGTTGGAATGTTGCAAATGAAGTAAGAACACGTCGAGTCAGACCCAATAGAACCTCCGATGGGCTGTCCGTGTGGACGTCTTGTACATTCGTTTTCTCTCCTAGGATGGTCATCTACCTTTTTATCGGAGGATATCCGGAGGTTTAGAATGGATAAACTAGTTCTCTTTGAGGTCAGACAGTGGTGAAATCACTAGTGACGGTTACACCTACTACTATTCAGCCAGCAACGATGGGATCCACCTCGCAAGAGTAGCTGTAGGCATATCAAACCGATTACAGCATGCCGTTATATAGGTTACTCTGAATGATGAGCGTGTAATGCTGGTAAGATTGTGGCACACTTTGGGTTCAATCTTATTGCATTTTAGTCTATGCCAAGCTTCACTCTATGGTCTATCAATGCCCACCACAGAATACAAATGTTGTTTTAGGTGACTTCAATGGGACTAGTGAAAAAACGGCTTTAGGACCAGGGACACTAACAAATCTTTGTTTCTGAATTTTCCAAAGTCCAGAGGCCTGAAAATTACTGGTTCTTAGTTCCACAGATGAGAGCAACACTGCTGGACTTGGTATAGCAATGCCGTAGAAGTTGAAAAGGAAATTTATCACATGCTTGTTTCGTTAGAGGATCCTATGAAACTGCGGGTTTACCGGAGTACTGAGTTCTTTGGTACTGATCATAGACTTGTATTCACAAAACTCAAACTGCGCATCAAGTCGAGGAGAATCCCGAGATGAAATCTACCTTGATATCGTCTGGAGAAGATCAGGGATGACGCGTGTGCCCAGAAGTATGCACTAGCATTCTGTAATCGGTTTGAAGTTCTTGGCACGTATGAGGACCCTGGAAAACTGTGGGACATTTTTAAACGTGAAACTCTGAAAGCTGCATCGAAGAACGTCCGAGGTCGAGGAGTGGCGTGGCATCACGCGAGTCACCCTATCAGAATGGCTGGTGACCTGGGCCGATACAGCACGCAAAAACGGCGACCTAGGACTCTAATAAGGATGGATAAGAAGAGATACGTTAGAAGAAACACTGATGATTCCAAGGGCACTTAAATACAGATAACCTCAGTCATGCTTACCGAGCCCTGAAGAGACTATGCTCCAGGTGTGTGACCTATGAATAGCTGGTCAACTAGTGTTAGTCGTAAGGTGTACATTCACTTACTGGGTATATTGGAAAATCATTGGATTGTCGATAGAATGACTGTGTATCAAAAGAGACTGTTCCATAAGACTTATAGGAATGTTACCAGCATTATATGTGAACGTTAACTATTGTTATATGGGCATGTGACACGTTTTTTTTTATGTCGATCACACATATGGAAGAGACGAAGGGGGTGCCCACAGAATTCATGAGCAGGGTGGCAAGTTGATCGATCCTGACTAGAGAAACTGTGGGAAGTAGCGATGGCGTATGAGTGAAGCGACGAGACCCCCCCCCCTCCCCCGTCCCACAACCCCATACCTTCGGTGTATGCTCCCATCTGATATAAGAAGAGATAAATATGCCATGAGTATATAATAACTGGTTTCAAACTACTTTACTTATCTAGTTTTGCAAACATCTGTCGTAATTGGATTTCCGACTTGAATAGAGTAAATTCCCCATCAAAAATTATATAGATAGAAGCTCTTAATTATATGTTTGGATATTTTAATTCAACGTTCCTTCGGTGACGTATCTTTCGGATCGTGTTCTGGATGGCGCCAGGTGGTTTAATTCAGTTGAAGATGGATATCTTCTGAAGAAGACTCGGAGCTATATGATTTCTTTATACGCACTCCTCCATGTGACACGCACATACACATTGAAAACCATACACACATACTGACACAAATACACAGACAAACGCACATACACACATATACAAGCACACACGCACTCACGCACAGAAATACACAAACACATACACACACAAACACACACTGACACACACACACACACACACACACACACACACACAAAAACACACACACACACACAAATACACACACGCGGGCGCTCTGACACACTCACACTCATGGTGCGCAGTTGGTAGAATTCTCAGCTGCCACTACGGCGATCCGGGTTCGAATCCCGCCCAGGGCAGAAATAATTTCAGTATCGCTGTGCTGCGAGTCGTTACTCTAACTCTCCTGGGCGGGGAGGTGTGTGTGTGTGTGCGTGTAAGGTCATAGCATTACCCATAGATCGGTCATATATGAGCTCTGAGCTCTCTTCCGGGAGTTAAATAGCTGTCGATCACGAGTCCAATACGTGATCCAAGATCATGGTGAATCAGACACAAAACACACACACTAACATACACACATAGACACATACAAACATTCACTCACACACGGAGTGACACGCACACACACAATTATATTCTCTCACACACAGACACACAAATACATACATACGCATATAAACACACACACGCAGGCACACACACACACACACACACACACACACACACACACACACACACACACACACACACACACACACACACACACACACACACACACACACACACACACACACACACACACACACACACACACACACACACACACACACACACACACACACACACACACACACACACACACACACAGACACACAATCACACACACAGACAATCACACACACACACACACACACACACACACACACACACACACACACACACACACACACACACACACACACACACACACACACACACACACACACACACACACACACACATACACGCACATACATACACAATCACACACACACATACACAATCACACACACATACACACACAATCACACACACACACACACACACACACACACACACACACACACACACACACACACACACACACACACACACACACACACACACACACACACACACACACACACACGCGCGCGCGCGCGCTCGTGGAGCAGTGGTGGAGTTCCCGGCCACCACTACTGAGGTCCGGGTTCGAATCCCACCCAGGGCTGAAACATTTTCTGTATCGCTTCGCTGCAGGTCGTTACTCCAACTCTCGTGGGAGGTGGGGGATTTGGTCACATCATTTCCCATAGATTGGCCATATATGAGCTCTGAGCTCACTTCTGGGAGGGAAATAGCTATCAATCACGAGTACAATAAGTGATCCAAGACCATGTTGAATCACACAATCACACGTATACACGCATGTAGAGTTGTTGCTTCTCTCTACATTATTGTTCTTGGTGCTAGGGATAAGACGAACTTATATCCAGTCTTCTCCACACATACGAGACTCGGGGGGTTGCCAGATTTCCTTATACACAAATTGGCTGGTGGCATAATTACACACACACACACACACACACACACACACACACACACACACACACACACACACACACACACACACACACACACACACACACACACACACACACACACACACACACGCGCACACACACACACACACACACACACACACACACACACACACACACACACACACACACACACACACAGACATATATATATATATATATATATATATACATATATGTTACAAAGGATTAAAAAGGCGGAGCATGCCGACAGGAGACCTTCTGGTCCATATGTAGGTCGGATGTAAAAAATAAATAAATAAATAAATAAATAAAAACTATAACAATGTAAATATCAAATAAAATGTATAAACAAATGCATAGGTATAGTTAAATAATAAACAAACAGGTAAATAGTAAATAATAATGAATTGACATATAACTAATAATGCATGAGAATCAAACAGACAAATGATAATAAAACAAATAATATAAAATAAATGATATATAATCATTACAGCATCTTGCTTAGGTGTTTATCTAAATGATTCTTAAAGCTTCGAACTGAACTACATTGCACTGCCTCTGCAGGAAGTTCATTCCATTCATTAACTATACGGTTGGCGAAGTTGTTTCTACCCACTTCCAAATTGAATCTATTTCCGGACAGTTTGAGAAGACCATTATTTCTTATATATATATATATATATATATATATATATATGTATATGTATATATATATACATATATATATATATATATGTATATGTGTATATATATATATATATATATATATATATATATGTATATGTGTATATATATATATACATATATATTTATGTATATATATATATTTATACATGTATATATATGTATATATACATATATATTTATGTATATATATATATATATATGTATATACAAAAAAAAAAAAGGTCGTTGAGACGGCTGAGTAAGATCAAAGTCTCGGCGACACACTGGCGCTTCTTTTGATCAAGTAGAAGTTCTGGGCTCTGGTCCGAAACGCGGCGATAGCGGAGATCAAAAGACTCGGTCACACACTGGCGGCCTCTTATGATGAAGCGGAAATTTCGAGCGTCGGCTGGATATTGATTCCTTCGGTCACCTTAGGTGCCATAAACAGCCCCTTGGGAGGATCCGTGCCAATGAAGAACATCTTGGGAGTTTGTCGGAAGGCGTTGGAGCACTGCATGCTCCAAATGCGTGTATGCGTGCGTGACATCGACGGGGATACCAACAGAGTTCGGTCAGCTACTACTCACTCTCCTCAGTGAGATTGGTACTAATGAAAGATAAGAAACATTATAAGACTTTTTGCAGAACTTGGCATGAAATTATATACACATAATGTTGGAATAATAGTGGTATCGGGAAATATTCATGAATAAAATAAGATAAACTTAATTGTATGAGCATGCAGAAATAGATATCATTTCCGTTCAGCTCGGCAAAAATATACACTTATGAGGTTGTCGCTCGACTGCGAAGATTATAGCGGGACAGGGGGAACTGGAGGTTTTGCTACAGAGGGTTGGTGATGGTCCTCTATTGCAGGGGTAGTGTGAGTTTGAGAGGACAGTCTCTATGTTGAGGCCACGGGGGACTTTTGATATGATATTTGTGCAAGACGGTTCCGAAAGATCGTGCAAACTGAGTGTTTTAACTTTGTTCTTTGACTCATGTCCAACGATACGATAGGGCCCAGATAATTTAGAGGGCAGCTTTGAGGTGGGGGTGTAGTTACGAGTGTAAACAATGACTCCAATTTCAAAGGTACAAGCTCTGGTTCATTTGTTATGCAAACGGACCATTTTGTCCTTAGATGAAGAGTATTATGTATTCTTTCCAAAATATTATTGAAATTTGCTACTTTGACCTTGACATAATCACTGAAATTGTAAATGGGAGGTAATTCTGAAAGAAGATCATATGGGAACCCTTTGTCCGAGACAAAGAGGACAAAATGAGGGGACTCCGATATTGACCTCTTAATGGAACTATTTATATAATCTGAATCATGGGGACATGTTCATCCCAAGAAGGATGAAGATCAGAAGCAAGGTGTCTAAGAACATTGAGAATATTTCTATTCTAGCGTTCAACTAAGCCATTTGAACTAGAGTGATAACTTGATAAGCAATAGTGTTGCATTTCTTGATTTGAAAGAACCTCATTACTGAATTCAATCCCGTTGTCAGAAATCAGAGTTCTGGGTGTAGTAAAGGGGTATATGAGTTTGTCAATAAGTGTCTTTGCTACGTGTTGTGCTGTTTTTGTCTGGTGCGGGGAAAGAATACAAAATCGTGAAAAATGGTCGATACAGACAAGGAGGTATTGGTTTCAAATATGTATAAGATCAACAGCTACTGTGTCGAATAGTTTAGAAAGGTAGGGCAAGTTAGAATTGAAACATGACCGCTGATATGACCTTTGTGAATCGCGCAAGAGTGACAAGCGTCCATGTAAGCGTCTATATCCTTACTTATTTTTAACCAGTAGTGCAATCTGGCTTGTGTGACAGATTTCTCCTTGTCAGGGTATACAGCAATGGGGGAATCGTGTATATGCTTTAAAACTTCTGGAATGAGATCGGTAGGGACTTCAAGTTCTGTTTGGTTAATTTTTGTTCGTTAGTGTTGCTTTGTGATACAGAATGGCATACACTAACGTGTAATTGTCTATATCGGGAGGAAAGTTTTCTGTGTCAGTTGTGTCTACAGATTCGAGGAAGTATATGACACGTTTCCAAAGAGTGTACGATCTCTGCGCTGCGATATGGCGACTGAGAGCGTTTGCAATTAAGTTTGCTTTTCCCTAAACAAAGTGAAAGGTGGGCATGAATTCTTGTATGATAAGGAACCAGCGGGCAAGTTCTCCTGAAAGATTCTTTCTTTGAAGTGGTGTAAGATTGATTGATGATCTGTATATATGTATATCTCGTAACAAAGGATGATATCTTTGAAATGTTTAAATGCGTATATAGCTGCTAAAGCTCCCATGTCTGTCACTGAGTAATTTTCATCGCGTTTGTTGTGTGACTCGCATTGGCAATTGTTCTGACTTTTGTGTCGTATTGTTGCATGAGGACTGTGCCAACTCCTGTATAGGAAGCATCATTGTAAATTGTGAAAGGAAGCTTGTGGTTTGGGAAAGCAAGGACAGGTGCCGTGGTTAGGGCTTTCTTTAAGCCATTAAATGTTTTCTCTTGGTCAAGAGTCAAATGAAGGGTGTATCCTTCCTAATTAGTGAAGTTAATGGTGCTGCTATACTTGCGTAATCTTGAATGTAACGTCTGTAAAATCCTGACAGACCATGGAATGGACGTGTGTTCTACAGAAGTAGGACGTGGAAAATCAATGACTGCCTTGACCTTGTCCTGCGAAGTTAAAATTCCTTGTGGATTAAGGACAAGCTCTAGGAAGCGTATTTCTTTCTGAAGGTAGGAACACTTCTTTAGTTTCAGTTCGAGACCTGCCTGTTTTAGACGTGAGAAGGCAGTGTGTAGAGTGTGTAGATGTTCGCTAACGTTCACGTCATCGAGGTACGTGTACTCTGAATAACCTATGAGACATACAAGTACTGTGTGCATAAGCCTTGTGAACACTGAAGGAGCTGAAACGAGACCTATGGCTAGTCGTTTGAAATGAAAATGACCTATGGGTGTGCTAAAGGCTGTCAGATACCTAGACTCTAGAGCAAGGGGGATCTGTAAGTATCCCTACATATGGTCTAAGGTCGTGAACACTAAGTTGTTTTCACCGACGGAGTGGAATATGTCTTGTAATACAGGGATTGAGTGTCTATCTGGTATGACTAGCTTATTTAACTCTCTGAAGTCTACTACACGCCGTAAGGAACCGTCGTGTTTAGGGACAACAAAGAAGGGAAGTTCCATTTGCTGATGGATAATTCAATAATGTCTTGCGCAATCTTGTCTTGGATAAGGTTATCTATAATCATGCGTTTGCTGTGTGATAATCTGTATGTGGGAATGTACCGTGGTTTAGAATTCTTACGAAGGGGTATATGATGCTGAAGAAAGAGTAGTGCCTCCGAGGGGTCCACCTGTAGTAGCAACGGTATATCTGAACTTGTTGCAAAGTGCAAGTCTGCTTGTGCATCAGGGGAATATATGGGGTTGAAATATGATATATCAATGGGTTTCTGTGCTGTGAGCACGTCGGAAATTGTGGTACAATATTGCGAAGTGGGGAATTTGTCATCTATGATGTTGATACATGAAGGATATACTTCGAAATCGCACCCCTCCATTGTGAGGTGAAGGGGTGCGTTATTGTCATTGGTAATTAAAATGCAAGTATGACCTTTCTTTAACGTAGAGATAATGGCTGAAATCAGGAAAATGCCATAGACACGGGAATTTTCAGGCCTACATCGGTGTCTTGTGCTTGGAAATCTCGTATGTATATATTAGTATACTCATGAGGGAACAGCGTCTTTTGGCTGATAAACTCTGCGTGAATGTAGATAACACATTTGAGACTGGAGTTGATTTGTTGTTGAATTCCTCTAAGAGCGGCAAGAATGTATCCTCAGGTGGTGAAAGATCAACGTTATTTACTGGGTGTTTTGTCCTAAGTTTTGCTGATTCGGACAATCGGGATGAGGTAATGAGTCTGTTACGTTTGGAACGTAAGGTCACAGCTGTCAGTATGATAGTAGAGTTAGAACAGTGGGAAGGCGTTTAGGTGGTGCTGTAATTTGAACTAGCAGCTGGTGCATCCTCGTGTGATGAAGCAGAGTGAATTTGAATGGGGGTGCTAGAATTAATTGACATTAAGTCATGTTCTGCCTGAT
Organism: Oratosquilla oratoria; assembly: GCF_046742065.1. Lineage (NCBI taxonomy): Eukaryota > Metazoa > Arthropoda > Malacostraca > Stomatopoda > Squillidae > Oratosquilla > Oratosquilla oratoria. Next base: position 52,686,800 of record NC_134804.1, read on the forward strand.
CGGCCACGTTGAGGTACAAAGTGGGAACAAGGGGAGGTGGCTCAAGTCACATGTCCGAGGTGAGGCGGATTCGGGAACGGTAATAATTTATTCACAGTATAAGTTGTTATACAATCAGGTGACCATTGCCTTTTTGATGTATTGAAATTTGGCAAGTGTTTAATAAGGAAAGATTCGACTATCTTTCTCCTAAAGCTACAATTGGATTTATAAATTATTTCTGGTTTGTTTCAATCTATAGGGGACCAATCTATTGGGGACCATTTAATGACTTTCACTTCAAACATAATAATTTGTCACCTAGTATAAAATTTAAAGTTGAATGGGAAGAGGACAACAGCATTCCCTTTCTGGATATATTAGTGATCAAAAGTCATGAACATTTGGATTTCATAGTATATAGAAAGCCCACGCATACTGGTAGCTATTTACTTTTTTTTAGTTACCATCCAGAAAGGGTCAAACTAAGTGTTGCATCGGGCCTCTATCTAAGAGCATTAAGAATTTGTAGCGCTCAATTTTTGAATAAAGAATTAGAAACAATAAACTTACAACTGAGCAAATTAGGTTATCCAAATTGGTTGTTGAACAAAGCTCTTAGCAAGGCAAAAATCAGCCATTATAAGAACTCTTCCCAAACAAAGAATCAGCACAATTGGGACAATACTTGCATAAAGATCCCATACAACCATTTATTGGACGAAGCTTAAAAAATGTTACCACAAGATATAATTAAATTGGTCTTCAACTATCCTAATAACATTTTTCATAAAGTAGTAAACATACATCATAAACCCAAATCAGATAATAACTGTAAGAGGCCGGTAGTGTACGAATGGAAATGAGCTAGGGTATTAGAATAATTCAGACTCGACGCCTGCTCGAGGGCGATGTTATGTCTATGTGAGGGCGACGTTTTGTCTATGTAAACACACCGACGGTGGTGACTGTTTTATAATCGATTATGTAATCATAACTTTGTAAGCGCAGGTTAGCTTCGTTTGACTAATGCTGAGGTAAACAATATCGCTAGTGGCATTGTAATGGCTTTCCGGGTTGGTGCAAGGTGGAGAAGGAGAAAAAAACTATTGGTGCATGAATTCAAAGTCACGCCCAGAAGGAGTGACATTTATTTGAAACGTCACTGGAGATTGGATTAGAAAAATTAGTGACGTCAGACGAAGGTAGCTTAGCGTAGGATACGGGATCTCGGGAGAGAAGATATAGAGAGGGTGTGGAGAGAGGATCAGGAGACGATGTAGAGACGAGAGAAAAGAGATCCCGAGTGTAAGCAGAAGGTGAAATTACAGTGAAAGAAGAAAGAAAATTCACCACCCTTTTATTAACCCAAAGGACGAGAGGAATAGGCATGGGGCCTAGAAAATAGTGAGACTACAGGAAAAAGAAGGCATTGGGCCTACTGCTTAAGAGGAACTTGAATATTAGTGAAACTCACGTAACGAGAGGCAAGGGGCCTCGAGACGAGTGATATTACAAGTCAAATTTAAGTAACAGTGGTGACTAAGGGAGGTGAAAGTGGTGCACAGCGGTGCGACGAACTGGGTGTTAAACACATCCGAAGAGAAGTGGCGCAAGAAGTCTACGGGAACAAGACAACCAAAATCAAGAGTGTATTACGACTACGAGAGAAATCTACAACTTCAAGTAACTGCTACGTTGGGAACAAGCATTCTTCAAGATTCTTCAAGGTGATCATCATCTACAAGGCGGTCTTCAAGGCAGAGTGTGTGATGGAGGAGGAACAACGTCGTTGAGGAATGACAAGACCGTAGAAGGACGTCAAACCAGACATTGACATCACGAAGCGACATCGCAAGCAGCCAGGCTAAAGCAAGGTATTAGTAATAAGTATGAGTACCCCTCAGAATTCTAACGTGTTGAGACACGAAATTCACACATCAAATACAAATATTCCAAAATTCACAGGAGAGTCTAACACATATGGTGTAAACAAGTTCCTGAACCTCATTGACACACTTATAGTTAGTAAAAACATTACAAATGAGAATCGTAAGATTGAGATTCTCAAGGAGAATATAGATCCAGAGCATGGAAGGGCGAGGTTTGTCATTAACTTCCAGCAAATGGAATTAATTAATCAATATGATAATTACAAGAAAGCATTTCTCAAGCATTTCATGTCCAAATGTGATCAGGATCCTATTAGATCATTGGTAAAAATGATTAAGGAAGTTAGGACAAGTGAAACTGACACAGAGTACTTAGCTAGATTAGATAGATGGTCAAAAGACATGAATTCTATCTTGAAAGATTCAGACTGGATAGAAAGATCTAGTGAGAAGATGAAAATCTCACAGGTAATGAAATTGATTACATTTAGCTTATTGGCAAAGAATTCTGATGACTTAACAGCAGAAAGGCTGTACAAAGATTTAAAATCAAACATCTGTTTAGGAGAAGTAGATTATCTTCTTCAAGGATACAGTGAGACCAGAACAATAAATCCATATGTAATGCCTATAAATCAACAAAGCCAATATAGGAACTCTAGAGAGTTTAAGAAAACAGAAGTAGGACATAGGCGGCATGCTAGAAGTCCATCTAGGGATAGGGATACCAGAATCCTATGTTTTAATTGTAATGCATGGGGACACAAGGCACAAGAATGTTTTTATGGGATTATTTGCAGAAATTGCAAATACGAAGGTCACAATGAGTATCAATGTAGGAACCCTCCATTCTGTATTTACCATAATAAAATCGGACACAGAACTCATGAATGCCGAAATTTTCGGGTACCCCCAGGGCTAAGAGGAAAACCCCCAGACACAGAATAAACCATTTCAGACCTCCCCATATATATACCGATAGGCGGTATTGTGTTAAATATGGGAATGCAAGGGAGATGAAAGAAACTGACAAACTGATAATTACTGTTGGTAAAACTTCTGTAGGACCTCTCATTGCGGGTAAAGTGTTCAATAAGCCTATTCAAATTTTTATTGATACAGGGTCTGTAGTTAATGTAATTACTAGTAAAGTTTTAAACCAGTTGAACCCAGGAGTGAAAATGTTGGAACCAATCCGTTACACATTGCAAGGTGTAACTGGAAATCAGTTAAAAACATTAGGCAAGATTGAGCTAGAAGTTGCCTTGTATACAAATGAACAATTGTACATCCCAGTGATAGTGGTAGAAGAGTCTGTTTTTCCAGGAGATTTATTGATAGGATTTGCAACTATGAGAAAAGAAAACATGGTAATTTGTCCTGCTGACTTAGGAATTTTAGTGAAGTCACAGTTAATCCCATTCTTAAATCAACCAGACTTAAGACCAGTGACAGGAATCAATGAATCCTTAGATAACATTTCTATCCTAGATAGCGAGGCCGAGCGGTCCAACCCTACAGAAAGTAAAACAATTTGTGAACCCAACTCAGAAGTTCAAGAAATCCCAGAGATTACTAAATTATCAACCACAGATGCCTTGAGAATTGCAGATTGCGGATTAACAAGGTCGACATTGTTACATCCCAAGTCAATTAATAAGGTTGAAGTGTGTTTGAAAGGAATCAATGTAGACTCTGAAGTAATTACAGTCCCAGAATCAGTTAAAATTAAAGGATTGAAGTGGGACTCAGGGATTTATAAGACAAATAAGAACAGAGTAGAAGTATTAGTAATTAATACTATGAATAAAGAGATAGTTTTAAAGAAAGGTACACAAATAGGATGTATTCAGGTGTGTACTAAACCTATTAAGATTTTAAATGAGAATAGTGAGGAGATAGAATTACCAACTTCATCAATTTGTTCAGTACAAGAAGGCATAGACTTAAGAAATAGATATAAAGAATTATTACAATCAACTAATTGCCCTGAGTTGGATGAAGCTTTATTTGCTTTGCTTATGAAACATAAAAAAGCAATTGCTTTGCCGGGGGACGCCTTAGGCAAAGCAACTGTTTTAAAACATGACATTAAGTTAAAACCAGGAACACAACCTATCTACATACCAGCCTACAGAGTTCCTCACTCTAAATTAGCTGTAGTAGATAAACTCATCACTGAAATGTTATCACAGGATATTATTGACCATAGTAAAAGTGAGTGGAATGTTCCGTTGATCCTAGTACCAAAGTCTGATGGGACTATGCGACCAGTTATTGATTACAGGGAACTGAATAAGCACACCATTCGTGACAGGTTACCATTACCCATTATCGGTGACATTTTGAGAAGTTTGGGAACTGAGAATAGATATTTTAGTACTATAGATATCAAATCAGCTTTTTGGCAAATAGAATTGCATGAAGATTCAAGAGAGTTCACAGCATTTTCTACTACAACAGGACATTATGAGTTCAAGAGAATGCCATTTGGGTTATGTAATAGTCCATTAACTTACATGAGATTAATGAATACTATTCTAGATGGATTGTTAGGAAACACTGCCAGTGTATTTCTAGATGACATTTTAATAGTTTCTCAGACTGCAGTGGAGCACTTTAAGAAATTAGATTTGATATTCTCAAGACTAGGAGAAGCTGGGTTAAAAGTAAAACTTGAAAAATGTAAGTTCTTGCAAGACAGTGTCATTTACTTAGGACATAAGATAGACAGACACGGACTGAGTACAGTAAATTCAAAGGTGGACGCTGTCAAGAATTTTCCAGTTCCGACCAATGTAGACAAGGTTAGGAGCTTTTTGGGATTAACAGGATATTATAGAAAATTCATTCAAAGTTATGCTGACATTGCTAATCCACTAAGTTCATTGTTGAGAAAGGACTCAAAGTTCATATGGGGACCTGCGCAACAGCAAGCTTTTGACAAGTTGAAAGATAAACTCACAAGTTCACCTATTTTAATTTTTCCCGACTATGAAAAAGAATTTATTCTTTGTACTGATGCGTCTGACATAGGGTTAGGAGGCATACTAATGCAAGAGAGAAATGGAACTTTGCCATAGCTTACACATCCAGACTTTGTAATAGTGCGGAGAGAAACTATTCTATAACTGAAAGAGAAACTTTAGCAGTAATTTATTCTTTAGAAAGTTTTAGGGATATGATACTAGGGTATCCCATCAGAGTTTGGACTGATCACACAGCTATTCAGAACTTGTTTAAGCATAAGAATCTTAGAGGCAGACTTGCTAGATGGTTTGCGATACTTCAGTGCTATGATGTTCAATTTAATTATATTCCGGGTAGAAGGAATGTAGCAGATCCACTTTCTAGAAACATTAGTCAACCAATGACTGGGACTGGGTTGATTAATTTTGTTTGTAGTATAGAAGAATTAGTAACTTTAGATGAAGAAATGCTAATAAGAGAACAGAGAGATGATGAGACATGTGATTCAATAATCAAGCATTTGATGAACCCAAGAGGAGATCCTCCAAAGCTACCAAAGGGGTATAAGATAGAGGAATTTCATTTGATTAATGGAATTTTGTATAGGAAAACATTTGTAAATGGGAAAGATATTTCTAGAGGTCAAGTAAATCAGTTGGTTATACCACAAACTCTGGTAAATGAGATATTGAAGTTACTTCATGATAGTGATTGTAGTTCACATCCTGGAAAGGATAAAACTTATAGACAGGCACAACTTAAGTACTTTTGGCTAGGTATGAAGAAAACTATATATGATTATATAGAAAAGTGTGTAAAATGTGTAAAGGTGAAGGGAAATACACCAAAACCTGCTCCTATACTCACCTATCCCATTCCACAGAAACCTTGGGAAAGAGTTCACATGGATACTTTGGAATTACCATTAACCGAGAACGGCTTTAAATACCTATTTGTTGCTATTGATTATTTTTCAAGATTTTGTATATTACAACCCATAATCAATAAGAAAGCTGAAACTATTGCTTCCGTAATCTATGATCAGATAATCTGTAATTTTACTACACCTAACATCCTAGTTTCAGATAATGGGACTGAATTTAATAACAAAATCTTGGAAAATCTATGTAATGTGTTCCACATCAAGAAAGTCAATATACTCGTTAACCATCCCCAAAGTAATGGAGTAGTAGAAAGGTTAAACAAAAAGATAATTATATGTCTTAGAACCCTAATAAGTCCTCATAGTGTAACTTGGGATACTTGGATTCCTTGTGTTAAGTGTACCCTGAACAATCAAATTAATGTAGCAACTGGGGATACACCTCATTTTATAATTTTTGGGGAGGACAAAACTCTGCCATATGAAATGTTGACTGCAGAGCAAAAACCCATATATAATATGGATGATTATATATCCAATAGGATAAATACTCTTCAAAGTATTCACCAAAGAGTTAGGAAACATATGCAGGTGTATTCACAAGAGATGAGGGAACAACAACACAAAATAGCTCATAAACTAGAATTAAAAATTGGGGAATTAGTAATGGTCAAAATAACCTCACCCAATAATAAACTTTCACCAAGGTACACTGGTCCATATAGGGTAATTGATTCTGCAGGTGGAAACAAGTTTAAACTTAAACATCTTGAATCAAGAGAAGAATTGATAGGACATTTAGATGACATAAGGAAAATTAGCTTGCAGATCTATGAAGATGATTATAGTAATACTTTGTGCATAAATATTAATAACCCTGGAGAATATGGAGAATATTATAATGATATTTTTCAAGAGTTGAACATTAATCTTGATGTATTTTACAGATAGTATTGACCATTTGTATGTATTTGGGATGGGAGACCTAAACAACTGGAACTTGGTGTCAAGCAGATACATGGAAACCTAAAACCTAGGATCTGCTGTGGTCAGATAAGGACCTCTCATCTGAAACTCTAGATTAGTGTGTTTTGCAAATTAATTGCTATTATCTTTGATATCCTTTCTGTAAACAATCTAAGAGAAAGCATGGTCTCCGCATGAACTCTCTGGTTAGGAATATGTCTGTTATGAACAATTGTCATTACCAACGGATCCCTCATTGTAACATACAAGGATCCGAGGACACCTACATTTCAACCTTCAACTTCACATTGCCTGAAAACTCTCCTCCCTTGAAAATTAAGAGAAGACAATTGTCAAGATCTCCCTCAAATGAATTACCTATGATACCAATCCTTATCATACCCTTACTTTCAGTGTTAGTGGCAGCACTGATTGCCTTTGTTGTATTCCGGAGATTGGCTCTGTCAAAGCAAATCAACCATGTAACCGCTTAATTCAATACCTTATATATATAATGACATGCATGTTATTCACATTTATCGGTATTATGTTTATGTATTATTCCCAATTTATTGCATGAATGATGTATTTTGGAGGGTAGATTAACAATTACGCAAGGGTAGATTAGCTTATTCTAGAAATATATTAGCAAGCCCTGTAAGAGGGAAATAAGAAATTGGTCGGGACGACCAAGGGTAGCTGCCGAGCCCTGTAAGAGGCCGGTAGTGTACGAATGGAAATGAGCTAGGGTATTAGAATAATTCAGACTCGACGCCTGCTCGAGGGCGATGTTATGTCTATGTGAGGGCGACGTTTTGTCTATGTAAACACACCGACGGTGGTGACTGTTTTATAATCGATTATGTAATCATAACTTTGTAAGCGCAGGTTAGCTTCGTTTGACTAATGCTGAGGTAAACAATATCACTAGTGGCATTGTAATGGCTTTCCGGTTTGGTACAAGGTGGAGAAGGAGGAAAAAACTATTGGTGCATGAATTCAAAGTCACGCCCTAGCGTAGGATACGGGATCTCGGGAGAGAAGATATAGAGAGGGTGTGGAGAGAGGATCAGGAGACGATGTAGAGACGAGAGAAAAGAGATCCCGAGTGTAAGCAGAAGGTGAAATTACAGTGAAAGAAGAAAGAAAATTCACCACCCTTTTATTAACCCAAAGGACGAGAGGAATAGGCATGGGGCCTAGAAAATAGTGAGACTACAGGAAAAAGAAGGCATTGGGCCTACTGCTTAAGAGGAACTTGAATATTAGTGAAACTCACGTAACGAGAGGCAAGGGGCCTCGAGACGAGTGATATTACAAGTCAAATTTAAGTAACAGTGGCGACTAAGGGAGGTGAAATAAACTTACAACTGAGCAAATTAGGTTATCCAAATTGGTTGTTGAACAAAGCTCTTAGCAAGGCAAAAATCAGCCATTATAAGAACTCTTCCCAAACAAAGAATCAGCACAATTGGGACAATACTTGCATAAAGATCCCATACAACCATTTATTGGACGAAGCTTCAAAAATGTTACCACAAGATATAATTAAATTGGTCTTCAACTATCCTAATAACATTTTTCATAAAGTAGTAAACATACATCATAAACCCAAATCAGATAATAACCCTGGAGTATATAAACTACCTTGTATAGATTGTAATGAGGTCTACTGGGGTCAAACTGGTAGGGACCTCAACACCAGAGTAAAAGAGCAAAAAAACTATGTTAGGTATGCACAAAACAACTCCGTGGTCTTCCTCCATACATCAACAAAGGATCACCGCATAGATTGGAACAAACCAGAAATAATTTATAAATCCAATTGTAGCTTTAGGAGAAAGATAGTCGAATCTTTCCTCATTAAACACTTGCCAAATTTCAATACATCAACAGGGCAATAGTCACCTGATTGTATAACAACTTATGCTGTGAATAAATTATTACCATTCCCGAATCCGCCCCACCTCGGACATGTGACTTGAGCCACCTCCCCTTGTTCCCACTTTGTACCTCTCTCACTGTATATATTCTTGTACATCTTACTTTGTACCTATCTGCTGAAGAGGACCACAGTAGTGGTCGAAATATACAGTTCGTTTGTTTCTTTTGCTTTGTTTCTCCGACAGTGGGTAATTTAATTTTTTTTACTAAATGTGCTACTACATTTTCGTCTTGTGACATATATATATATGTATATATATATATATATATATATAAACATATATATACATATACAAATATATATATATATATATATACAAATATATATGTATATATACATATGTATATATATATGTATATATATATATATGTAAATACATATATATAAATATATACATATATATATATACATATTTATATATATATAATGTATATATATATAATGTATGTATATATATATATAAATTTATATGTATATAGATATATATATATACATATGTATATACATATGTATATATTTATATACATATATATATATATATATATATGTATATATGTGTATATATATACATATATATGTATTTATTTATATATATGTATATATATATACATATATATATATATATATATATATATATATATATATATATATATAATCTTTTAGCTAACTTGTACGTAGGTGTAGGTATTTGACTAATTATGGGTCGGAGGGGGTTATTAGGTTTGTGGATTTTTAGATTCCCATAACAGTATTCTGGTTTGTATTCACCAGACAATTTGCACAGCTTGGTACCTCCTTTGACAGCGTTGATAGCGTCAATAAGGAGGACTTAAACAACACCTTTGGACCAGAGGAGGACTGTACGCCCCTATATACCTACGTGGGAAGGACAAGTACCACCCTGTCCAGAAGAATCACCCTTCACCTACAACAAGGAGGACCTAAACAACACCTTTGGACCCACCACAGACGCCATCTCGACAGGGAAACCATGATACAAAATACTGAAATCGTCGCAGAGGAGAAGGACCTCCAACGTCTGACCATCTTGGAGGCTGTGATTATAAAATATTTACAGCCCATTATCAATGTACAAACAAATTATTTCTCCCCCCTCCCCAGCATGAAGCCTAAACGTAGGAGACATTTGTTCACAAAAATAGAGCCGCCGGATCATAACAAGCACCCCGCAGAGGACAAAATGTCATGCCTAAGACGATCGGCTAGGCTGAGGAATCTACCAATTAGCGCCAGCCAAGCAGAGGAGAGTCATTTGTAATCTCTCCAAGTTTTACCTCTATTCATGTTTATACCCATCATTGTCATATTTCCCTTCATTCCAACTGAAGATGCAGAACGATCTGCGAAACGTCTTGGATTTATTCTACTTTGTTTTGTTTATTTTAATTTATTTTGTGTATAACATAGACTTCTGTGTTGATATAAGTTCACAATGTCAATTGAAAATTTGCTTCTCCCCCTCTCTTTTCCTCAGAAATCTACTTTCCGAAAGCTAGAAAGCTTACGAAAGAAATTAAGCTCTAGTGGATTTGCTGTCGTTTTCAACAGAATATATATATATATGTATATATATACATATATATATATATATATATATATATATATATGTATGTTTCATTGAAGAAAATAGCAATTGATGCATTGATGATCTTCTTGTGTAGAGTTTCAATACGTCTAACTATAGACTTGGCTTCATGAGGTAAGTTTGCTATCGCAGGTCCAAAGGACATGATTCAAACTCAGAAGGGAGAAGAGTAGCGTTTTACTGTAGCTTGACGTTTCGTACACTATGTACATTTTCAAAAGCAATGACAAAAGGTCAGAATACATAGACTTATATAGTAAAGGAGAGGATCATAGTGAACATAAAGAGAACCAATAGGAAATTGTGGTGTGAGGGAACCAATGGGAGAACAGAACGCCGTATATGGGTCAGCCAATCAGAGGCTTGGAACGATGCGTCAGGGAGTAGAGGTCATCAGTCGCGTATTAGGCTTCGGGCGAGGCACATCTCTCCTGGCGGACGGTATGACCATGAATTCCTGTGACTGAAGGTTTAAGGTGGGCATGTTGGCTTGAATGAGGAGGGCCTCGAGGATCTGTAGCCGTCTTGTATCTTGAGCCTGTCCTATGATTTTAGTGTTTTCAGCCATGGTCTGTCTGGTAAGAATAGTGTTGTGGTGAGATTCTGTGTGTGTCTTAGGTGTACCATTTTGTAAGTGTAATGTAATTCTTCTAGAGAGTTTAGTAGTGCAGTACCCTATGTATGAAGAATGAAGGGACTCACAGTTCCCTTGTTTACAGGAGAATTCATACACTAGATGGCTGCGTTGCAACTCAGAAGGAGCGGGGGAAGGGTTATTCTTTAGTAGGAAATTCGAAGTTTTCTTGTTTTTGTAGTAGATGACGAAATCCACCCGGTCGATAGGATTGGCAGGTTTGACATGACGTTTGATGATTTGCCTGATGATTTTCTCTTCTGTTTTGTACTCTGTAGTCATGTGGGATTTGTAGAATAATTTGATGTTTTGGCCTGAATTGGGGAGGACTGGAGCTTGGTCGTACCATTTGTTGATTTGCCTTTTAAGGACCTTGGAAATGTCTTGGTTGGAATAGCCATTATTTACTAATACTTGTGTGGCTCTTTCAATTTCTAGATTAGCACTTTTCCAACTGTTGCAGTGCGTGAGAGCCCTTCTGATGTAAGCACTGATGGTGGAGTCTTTAAAGCGTTGGGGGCACTCGCTTTTCCCATTAAGACACAGGCCCGGGTTGGTGGGTTTGGTGTATACGCAAGTGTTGAAATGTGCCTGGTTCTGTGCTACGAGTACATCAAGGAAAGGAAGTTTACCGTCGGTACTGGACTCGATTGTAAAATTGATCCCGGAAACTGCTTGCAATTTTTCCCTGAGGGGGATGAGGTCTTCTTCCCTCGCCACTTTCACAAAGATGTCGTCGATGTATCTAGCGTAAATAGCAGGTTTGTCTAAAATACGGAAAACTTCACGTTCCACCATCCCCATGAAGAAATTAGCGAAAAGGACCCCAAGAGGGGAACCCATCGCTACTCCATCAATTTGCCGGAACTTTCTCCCACGGGGGCAGAGAAACGGTGCTTCCTTCGTACACATCTCCAATAAGGTCCTAAGGGCTGTTTCAGGGATGTCTAGTTTTGGGGAACCTTCTGCAGGGTAGATCTCATCAATGATAAAGTTGATGGTACGATCAACGTCGATGTTCGTAAAAAGACTTTCCACATCCAACGAAGCGATCACACCGTCGGCGTTAGAGTTGTGGAGGAGATGGAGGAAATCAGCAGCAGAAGACAAGGTGTAATCCTTTGGGACAAATGGGGTAAGCCACTCGTTTAATTTCTTAGCAATCTGATAAGTAGGCGTAGGGATCTGGCTGATTATGGGTCTGAGTGGATTGTTATTCTTGTGGATTTTTACATTTCCGTAACAATAACCAAGGCCAAAATCTCCTACCAATTTGGGAAGCTTCAGTCCGCCCGCCTTAGCATTAACCTTCTCGATGATCTTGTTGGCTCTTCTTTTAATTTCTTCTGTCGGATTTCTTGATATCTCGAGGAATTTAGATTCGTCTTTCAGGATGGAGTCAATTTTCTCTAGGTACTCAGAAGAAGGTAACAAAACATATAAGTCGGCTTTGTCTGCTCTGCGGACATTTCCAAGGTCCTTAAAAGGCAAATCAACAAATGGTACGACCAAGCTCCAGTCCTCCCCAATTCAGGCCAAAACATCAAATTATTCTACAAATCCCACATGACTACAGAGTACAAAACAGAAGAGAAAATCATCAGGCAAATCATCAAACGTCATGTCAAACCTGCCAATCCTATCGACCGGGTGGATTTCGTCATCTACTACAAAAACAAGAAAACTTCGAATTTCCTACTAAAGAATAACCCTTCCCCCGCTCCTTCTGAGTTGCAACGCAGCCATCTAGTGTATGAATTCTCCTGTAAACAAGGGAACTGTGAGTCCCTTCATTCTTCATACATAGGATACTGCACTACTAAACTCTCTAGAAGAATTACATTACACTTACAAAATGGTACACCTAAGACACACACAGAATCTCACCACAACACTATTCTTACCAGACAGACCATGGCTGAAAACACTAAAATCATAGGACAGGCTCAAGATACAAGACGGCTACAGATCCTCGAGGCCCTCCTCATTGAAGCCAACATGCCCACCTTAAACCTTCAGTCACAGGAATTCATGGTCATACCGTCCGCCAGGAGAGATGTGCCTCGCCCGAAGCCTAATACGCGACTGATGACCTCTACTCCCTGACGCATCGTTCCAAGCCTCTGATTGGCTGACCCATATACGGCGTTCTGTTCTCCCATTGGTTCCCTCACACCACAATTTCCTATTGGTTCTCTTTATGTTCACTATGATCCTCTCCTTTACTATATAAGTCTATGTATTCTGACCTTTTGTCATTGCTTTTGAAAATGTACATAGTGTACGAAACGTCAAGCTACAGTAAAACGCTACTCTTCTCCCTTCTGAGTTTGAATCATGTCCTTTGGACCTGCGATAGCAAACTTACCTCATGAAGCCAAGTCTATAGTTAGACGTATTGAAACTCTACACAAGAAGATCATCAATGCATCAATTGCTATTTTCTTCAATGAAACCTGTCTACAGGAAAACCTGCAGCCGAAATATACAAATAAATATATATATATAAATATATAAAAATAAATATATATAAATATATATAAATATACATATATATATACATATATATGTATATATGCACATATATATGTATATATATATATATATAGGTATATACAGTATATATGTATATATATGTATATATATGTATATATATACATATATATGTATATATGTATGTACACATATATGTATATATATGTATGTATATACAGTATATTTGTATATATATATACATATATATGTATACATGTATGTATATATATATGTACATATATATATATATATATATATATATATATATGTGTGTGTGTGTGTGTGTGTGTATTTATATGTATATATATATATATATATATATATATATTCTCTTATGCAGGCTTGGTTAAAAGCAACTGCAAATTCAGCACTGATCAATTTCTTCTTCAGAGTTTCTAACTTCCTGAAGGTATCCTATATAGCAAGGGGTAAAGGAAAGAGTAGATTTCCTATTCCGGTCATTATTGACGTTTCGACACTACCTGAGTCATTATCAAAATACAAAGATGGAACAAATGCATGGGTTTATATATTACAAAGATACAGAAATACAGCGTGTGATTGGCTGGAAGGATGACCTTTTTGGGTCCCCTCATGGTTTAGAGGGCGGGACAGTTTCCCACGTACGCTCATTGGCTGTCTTGTCCGTTCTCTCGAGCCTCGCTACCCCGGGGGTGTAGTGTGATACTTTCTGTCCTGCCTCGGGGCTTGCTTCTGAAAGGCTTAATACTAGGCAGAATTGTAGGGGCGTCTTGGTGGGAATTCAGGGACGGTCTACTATTCGTAATATATAAAGCTTCAAGGTAGGCAAGGCGGTTCTTGTCGGACTCTCTCTGAATGATGACAGTGTTCTGCCGAAGGACATCACCTGTGAGATGCTGGCCATGTTTCTCCAGGAAGTGACATTTGGGACCTCCTTGAGTCAGATGATAGCTCAGGCGCCTGGAGAGTCTGGTAGTAGTCAACCCTATGTAAGCATCGTAGGGTACAGTCCCTATTTGGGCAAGAAAATTTGTACACAAGGCAGGTACTTTCCATATCTCCAGGGCGTGGTGAACTATCGTTCTTCGTGATGAGGTCTTTTGTGCGGCTGTTCCTATAGTACACTATCAGCTTTACACAGTCCACAGGGTTAGTAACTTGAACATTCCTATCAACTATATTTCTCACGCACTTCTCTTCTTCGCGGTAAGCGGAAGACATGAAAGCTCTATAGAAGAGGCTGTGAGTGGTTCCTTCTTCAACCATGGCTTGTTGTCCCACGTACCATTTGTTTAGAGCAGTACGCAGGACACGTTGGCAATCCTGATTGGAATGTCCATTGTTGACCAACATTTGTGCTGCTCGGTCGAACTCCTTCTGCGTAGACGGCCAGGAAGAGCAATAGGTAAGGGCTCTTCTGTAGAAGGAAGCAATGGTAGAGTCCTTGTACCGCTGCGGGCATTCACTTTCACCGCTCAGGCATAGTCCGGGATTGGAAGGCTTGATATATACCTCGGTCTTCATACGGTCACCTTCTTGCGTGAGGAGGACGTCCAGGAAAGGCAGGGTACCATTTTCGGCTTCCTCTGTCGTGAACCGAAGTCCAGAGATTTCTTGAAGAAGCTGGCGTAGTTCCTCGCGTTCCTCACTGGTCCGGGTTCTCACGAAGATGTCGTCGATGTATCTACCATATGCCATCGGCGGCTGGATTATGCTGAACACCTCCTTCTCTACAGATCCCAAGAAGAAGTTGGCGAAGAGGACGCCTAAAGGCGACCCCATAGAGACTCCATCTTTCTGCTGATACAGGTTTCCACGGGGGCATCTGAAGGCGGACTCCTGCGTGCATATCCTCAAGAGTTCTCGGAGGTGGTATTCATCAATTGCGAGTAGGGGGTGGGCAGATGACCTGTACACATAATCACAGATGTAGTCGATCGTCCTAGGTACCGAAATACAGGTAAATAACGATTCAGCATCGAGAGATGCCATTTCTCCTTTGACAGGGGCACTACTAATGCAGTCCAGGAATTCTGTGGATGACCTGTAGCAGTAGTCGGCTGGAACGAGGGACATCAATAAGGCGTTGAGTCTCTTGGCCAGCTGGTACGTGGGAGTCGGAATCTGGGAGATGATAGGTCGGAGGGGGTTACCTATTTTATGGGTTTTAACGTTCCCATACAGGTAACCAGGCCTAAAGTCTCCCGAGATCTTCTGTAGCTTTAATCCATCCACACGA
>NC_134804.1:52707430-52724930 GCF_046742065.1 Oratosquilla oratoria
AATAGAAACATATTAAATTGGTGACGCATGATCGTCCTTGTCTGAATCCAAATTGCCTTGGATTTAGCACTTTTTTTTTCACTGTTTCTACTTTTGACAATTTTTTCACAAATTTTTGCTATTGTATTTGTTAGAGAGACTGGTCTATAGTTGGTAGGGTCTTCTTTATTTCCCCCTTTATACATAGGTACTATATTTCCTTTTTCAATCTTTTGGAACTTTTCCTTCTTTCAAGGAACTGTTTATTATGCTATGTATTTTGTCTGCCAGTTCATTCCTGCATTCTTTCAAAATCCAGTTTGCTATTTCATCTGGTCCATGCGATTTTCTGACATCAAGATTACTCAAGTGTTTCATTATTTCATTTTTTGTTACTTCTATTTCTTTCATAGGGGGGACTTTCTCTTCCTATTCAATCTCTCCAGGTTGTATGTTTTCCCTTGTAAACATTGATTTAAAATGCTTGTTCATAATTTCTGCCATTTCTATTTCCTCTGTCTTAATTTCTCTAAATCTTGTTTGTTTTTCACTTTTTTGTTTACAAGTCTGTAAAATAGTTTTGGTTGATCTTTACATTTTTCAATGACATCTTTTTCATATTTTCTCTTTTTCTCTCTGCACACTTGTACATATTCATTTCTACAACAAGTATATATTTTCCATTTTTTCATGTCGTTTGTCTTTCTTCCATTTGGTCCATGCTTTATCTCCTTTGTCTTTTAACTCCCTACAACATAGCATCTTTTTCATATTTTCTCTTTTTCTCTCTTTCTCTCTCATTTCAACAAAACAAGTATATATTTTCCATTTTTTCAGGTCTTTTGTCTTTCTTAGATTTGGTCCATGCTTTATCTCTTTTGTCTTTTAACTCCCTACAACTTTTGTTGTACCAGCACTTTACTTTTTTTTTTCTTTTCTTTTTTTTGGGACACATTTTTTCACTCCTTTTTTTCATAATTTTTTGTCAAAATATTCCATTTCTCTTCCACTGTTGTTTCTTCTTTGTATATGCCTTCTTTCACCACCCCTTGTCACCACTGTCACCACCACTGTCGGTTCTCGATCATTACACTTAAATTTGACTTGTAATATCACGCGTCTCAAGGCCCCTTGCCTTCGTTAAGTGAGTTTCCTTAAATATTCAAGTTCCTCTTAAGCAGTAGTCTCACTATTTTCTAGGCCCCGTGCCTAGTTCTCTCGTCCTTTGGGTTAATAAAAGGGTGGTGAATTTTCTTTCTTCTTTCACTGTAATTTCACCTTCTGGTTACACTCAGGATCTCTTTCTCTCGTCTCTACATCGTCTCTCTCGATCGTCTCCCTAGATCGTCTCTCTAGATCGTCTCTCGATCCTCTCTCTGACGAGATCCCGTATCCTACGCTAAGCTACCTTCGTCTGACGTCACTAATTTTTCTAATCCAATCTCCAGTGACTTTTCAAATAAATGTCACTCCTTATGGGCGTGACTTTGAATTCATGCACCAATAGTTTTTTCTCCTTCTCCACCTTGCACCAATCCGGAAAGCCATTCCAATGCCACTAGCAAAATTGTTTACCTCAGCATTAGTCAAACGAAGCTAACCTGCGCTTACAGAGTTTTGATTACATCATCGATTATAAAACAGTCACCACCGTCGGTGTGTTTACATAGACATAGCGTCACCTCAATGTTATCAAAACAACAGGCGAGCAGGAAGGCTCATTTCCATTCGTACAACTACCGGCCTCTTACACCTTCCCATTTTTTGTTTTTTTTTGTTTGTTTTTGTTTTAAGAATTCTCTTATTTTATCACAAACTTTCTGCTCTTCCTATCTCTGTCTTCCACTTCGATCATAATCATCTCAACTGTATTCTTTCCATATGCAACACTCCTCACTTTTATATCTTTCTTAGTCAGGAACATTACTCCACCCCCTTGTTTTGTCTCTCTGTTTCTAATCCAATAATCATATGCATCATGTCCTACACTGCTGGGTGGTAGTGGACCTTTTAATTTTGTCTCTACAATTCCCATTATGTCCGGTTCTTTTTCCTTCAGATAATCATTCAGCTCATTCAATCCTGTTATTAATCCATCTATATTTGTGTAAGAAACTCTTAATTTTCTGCTACTTCCATTGTATTTTCTGTTTCCCCTTTGTTTTTCTCCGGTATTGCCCATCTCCTCACTTTCATAGTCACTACTCTCCAATAGAACTTCTCTTTTTCTGTCTCTATTCTGTTCTCGTTTTTTTCCTTAGCTTCTTATCATTTCATTTTTTCCTCCTCTCTTTCCTCTCTATTCATTTCTCTTTTTATCCATACCTTTTTGTATTGTTCACTGTTTGCTAGTTTCCCTGTTTTTGCTAAGATATTCTCTGCTGTCGTTTGTGACCTGAATTTAATCTTAATTGGTCTGGTCTTCTCTGTACTATATTTTCCGAGCCTAAACATCTCTGCAATTTGTTTCATGATTTCAGGTTTCATCTTCCTGAACTAATTCTAGTAAACTGCTTACTTTTTCTTTTTCCTCTTTGATTCTTGTGGTTCTATTAAGATTATACTTATCTTCCATTCCTAATATAATTATACATTTCTTTTTATCTGCCAAGTCTCTTACTATATTCTCTTTCTGTCTCATCACTTTAATAACTGAGTCTTCAGTTTGTTCTTTCATTTGCTATTTTATTATGTCAGTAAATGCAACTTTACTGTTTTCTTGGATCTTTTTCCAACCCTGTGCTTCTTTTGCTATGGACTCTTTATTCTCTTTGTTCTTCTTTAATTCCTCATTCTCATCTTTTACTTCTTTTAACTGTCTTTTTAATTCTTCTATTTCTTTAGTTAGGTTTTTGTTCACCTTCTCTAATTCTTTCAATTTGTCAACTCTCTGCGTAATCTCTGCCATTTTACCGAACCTACTCTCCCAATGTTCGGTCATTTTTTCAAGTTTTTCCTCTAGTCTTGTTAATCGGGGAGGTTGGTACATCCCCCCCCCCCATTAAATCCCTGGAAATCATTATCCTCACCTTCTATTGTGCTGCCCTTATCTATATTTCTAATCTTTACATTTTTGTTAGTCCCTTCATCGTCACTAAATTGATATTTGTTTTTAAGGCGTCTGCCTGCCTGAACCAAGTCCCTTCCTTCCTCATTTCTTTCCATTTCCCTCAGTAATCCCTCCCTTTTAACTTTTTCCTCACCTTCCCACTACACCACGAGCTTTCCCCTTCCTTACAAATACAATAAGGTACTTTCTTGACGTTGAGATCCACGTAAATTTTGATTTTTCTTCAGAGCTCCAATCTTCGCCGTCCATCCGACGAAAGTGTGTGTGTGTGTGTGTGTGTGTGTGTGTGTGTGTGTGTGTGTGTGTGTGTGTGTGTGTGTGTGTGTGTGTTTGTACGTGTGTGTACGTGTGTGTACATGCGTGTACGTGCGTGTACGTGCGTGTACGTGTGTGTGTGTGTGTGTGTGTGTGTGTGTGTGTGTGTGTGTGTGTGTGTGTGTGTGTGTGTGTGTGTGTGTGTGTGTGTGTGTGTGTGTGTGTGTGTGTGTGTGTGTGTGTGTGTGTGTGCGTGTGTTTGTACGTGTGTGTACGTGTTTGTACGTGTGTGTACGTGCGTGTACGTGCGTGTACGTGCGTGTACGTGTGTGTACGTGTGTGTGTGTGTGCGTGTGTGTGTGTGTGTGTGTGTGTGTGTATTCACTTGGTCTTTGGATCGCGTGTTGGACTCGTGATCGACAGCTATTTCCCTCCTGGAAGAGAGCTCAGAGCTCGTAGGTCCGATCTATGGGTAATGCTATGACCTTGCACACACACACACACCCAACTCCCCGCCCACGAGAGTCAGAGTAACGACCCGAGGCACAGCGATACCGAAATAATTTCGGCCCTGGGCAGGATTCGAACTGGCTACTGGGAGCACTTCTGCTTCCCAGTTCAGCGCTCTACCAACTGTGCCACCGAGTCGGTTGTGTGTGTGTGTGTGTGTGTGTGTGTGTGTGTGTGTGTGTGTGTGTGTGTGTGTGTGTGTGTGTGTGTGTGTGTGTGTGTGTGTGTGTGTGTGTGTGTGTACATACATATACCAACGGCTATAAAATACAAAGGCATAAATTCTACTCCTACCCATTCCATCCCCACGTACTCTTCTTCTATTCACCATATTTTCTCTTATATTAACTCCTCCTAGATAACGGGTCATCCCTGCATCTCGCCTACTGCCCTGGGATAAAAGCACATCCACAGCAAGGCAGCTTCGTTTAATCGGCGACACCCCTTCTCCGTCCCCTCATGCAAAAAAAAGAGAAGACGGGGAGAAATCTGTTCGGGCTGCGTCAAAATATTATCCACACATATTCCCTCACCCCCACATCCCCCACACATTCTCTTCCATGCATCACATCATCATCCATACACAACCATTTTCCATTCACCCCTATCTTCTGTCTTCTCCCTTCCTTCCTCAACAAACATTATCCTCTTTACTAATGCTTTTACCCCATCCATCCGTCTCATCCTTGGTCACCCCCTCATGTTCACTCCTTCCACCTCTGGCTTCCACACCTCTTTTACTAATATTTCTTCACTCATCCTTTCCATGTGTCCAAACCTTCCCATTAATTTTTCATCAACCCTATCTTCCAACTATCTTTCCAACCCCTCTTTCCTTCTCTACTACGAGAGTAGTAGAGCCTATATTAGAATTGGTAATTGAGAGAGGATTTGGGGTAAAGGTGGGACTTCGTTAGGGATGTGTTATGTCGCTTTGGTTGTTCAATTTATACATGAATGGGGGTGGTGCGAGAGGTAAATGCAAGAGTAATGGGTTGGGGATTGGAGATGGTTAAAGACAATGGAGAAAAGTGGAAGATAAGCCATTTGTTTTTTGTTGACGTTAATATGCTTATGGCAGGATCAGAGGAGGGATTAAGAAAGCTAGTGACAGAGCTTGGGAAGGTGTGCGAAAGGAGGAAGTTAAAGATAAATGTGGGTAAAACTAAGGCGATGAGATGTACAAGGGGAAAATGTGACAGAAAAATGGAATTGAGTATTAAAGAAGAGAGACTGGAGGAAGTGGATAGTTTTAGATACTTGGATGCGAATGTGGCTGGAAAGGGAGGAGTGGAGGTGAAGGTAGAATGTAGATAGAGAAAAGCAAGTAAATTCCTTGTGGGGCTAAAAAGTGTAATGAGAAATCGTCATCGTCGTCGTGGCTATCCCTCGTGGTCGAGGAAGATGGTCTTCGTGAATTATTATTGGTGTGTGCGAAGGTGGCTAATGAGACTGATTTATGCCTGGAAAGATCGGTCGCAGTATGGACATATAGTTCCGGGAGGAAGTGCTGGCCGTGGCTGTTGTTGTAGCTCTTTCCGAGGTTTTCTTTTTTCTTCCAGCTGTGCAGACCTTTTTGACTCAAAGGCCGCGGTTCCTTCTCTGACGGTGGTTTTCCAGAGGGGTTTATTTCTTGCTATTGCCTTCCAGTTGTTGAAGTCTATGTTACATTTTTTTAGATTTGCTTTGAGGACGTCCTTAAAACGCTTCTTCTGGTCTCCCCTTTTACGCTTGCCATCCGTGAGTTGGGAGTAGAAGATCTGCTTGGGAAGGCGATCGTCAAACATTCTCACTATGTGGCCACTCCACCTGAGTTGCTTCTTGGTGATACAAGCTTCAATACTGGTAGTTTTTGCTTCTTGCAGTACGCTTAAGTTGGTCCTTTTGTCTTCCCAGCTGATGTTAAGGATCTTCCGAAGACAGTGTTGGTGGAAATTTTCAAGTGTTTTCAGGTGGTAATGGTAAGGAGACCAGGTCTCAGACGCATAGAGGAGCGTTGGGATAACAACGGCTCTGTAAACCATGAGTTTTGTGTCCTTTTGGATGTCCCTATCTCCAAAGACTCTCGTTCGGAGCTTGCCAAAGGCAGTTCCTGCGCTCTTCAGACGGTGTTGAATTTCATCACTGAGATCGGCATTTGCTGAAAGATGGCTCCCAAGGTAGCAGAAGTTATTTACCATTTTCCAGTGATGTTCCATCAAGTTGAATTGTTGGTAGATTATCACAATGGGTGCTGGGTGAAGGCCGGTAAAGTATCTGAGTCTTCTTGATGTTGATGCTCAGTCCAAGCTTTGTGTAGGCATGATGGAAAGCATTCAGTACCTGTTGGAGGTGATCCTCTCTGAGGGCTGCTACACAGTTGTCGTCAGCGTATTGGAATTCCAACAGGCTTTTTGTTATAGTTTTTGTCTTGCTTTTGAAGCGAGCAAGATTAAGTAATTTACCATCCGTACGGTACGAAATTTCAATCCCAGGTGGAAGGTCATCTCGTATAATATGCAGAATGGCTGGAATGAAGATGGTAAAGAGAGTTGGTGCTATCACACAGCCTTGCTTTACTCCAGACGTGACTTTGAAGGGCTCAGAACTGTTCCCGTTGTTCAGGACTCTGGCGAGCATGTTATCATGAAGGAGTCGGAGAATGCGGATGAACTTATCAGGGCATCCATATGTGGCAAGGACATCCCAAAGAAGTTCTCTCGAGACACAGTCGAAAGCTTTGGAAAGGTCGATGAAAGCCATGTAGAGCGATTGGTGTTGCTCACGACATTTTTCTTGCAGCTGGCGCAGAGTAAAAATCATGTCAGTTGTGCTTCGCGTCGGTCTGAAACCGGCCTGTGTCTCAGGAAGGATTCTCTCAGACAACATTTTAAGGCGGTTGTTCAGGATACGTGCAAGAAGCTTTCCTGCAGTTGCCAACAAAGAGATCCCTCTGTAATTCTCGCATTCAGATCTATCTCCTTTTCGTTTATAGATGGTAATAATGTAGCACCTCTGAAATCTGATGGCACATCTTCATTAATCCAGATTTTGGTCAGGAGTTGGTGGAGCCGGTGTTGGATCACATCACCACCAAATTTATAGATCTCGGCTGGGATTCCATCAGGCCCTGCAGCTTTGTTGTTCTTCAACGCCTTAATGGCACTTCTTACCTCGTCAAGGGATGGAATTTGAGCAAGAGAGTCTTCCTTTGCTTCTTTTTGGATCATGCTGAGCACGTTTCTGTCAATAGCAACTTTGTGATTGAGAAGGTCTTCAAAATGTTCTTTCCATTTGTCTCCTATTTCGGTGTCGCTTTTTAGGATGGTAGTACCGTCCTTACTCTTTAAGGGAGCTTGCCCGTGTGTGGATAGTCCATAGATTTCATTTACAGCGTTGAAGAAGCCTCTGGTGTCATTGGCATCTGCTAGCTGTTGAATCTCACACGCCTTTTCTCTCTACCACCGGTTCTTCAGGATGCGGGTTGTTTTCTGAACTGTAGCTTTGCACTTCCTGTAATTCTTTCGTTTGGTGTCAGATTTTGGATCGTTTTGGAAGACGATGAAAGCTTTCCTTTTTTTATCAATCAGTTGTTTAAGAGCTTCATCATTGTTATCGAACCAGTCTTGATGTTTCCTTTTTTTTGTGGCCGATGGTTTCTTCGCAAGTGGTGATGATGGCCTCTTTCAATTGGTTCCAGTCTTCTTGAACGAGATGACTAGTAGTCTTGTCCTGGAGTTTGACCTGCAAGTGTTGCTGGAAGATGTCACGAGTTCCGGGGTCTTGCAAGGCATCGATATTGATTTTTTTTTTTTTTTTAATGCTGTCTGCTTTGCCATGGTGTTTCACTTTTGGTCTGAGTTTGATCTTCATGATGGAAGTGATGAGGCAATGATCTGTCCAGCATTCATCTGCTCCAGTTAAAGCTCTGGTAAGAAGCACGTCCTGCTGATCTCTGGATCTTACGATGATGTAATCAATGAGTTGCCAATGCTTCGATCTTGGGTGTTGCCAGGAGACCTTGAACCAATTTTTTCTGTCGAAAAAGGGTGTTGGTTATTGCCAAGTTGTGTTCGGCGCATTTGGCAAGTAGGAGAGTTCCGTTGGAGTTGGCTTTTCCCACTCCTTCCTTTCCAATTATTCCTGTCCAGAGCTCATGGTCTTTCCCGACTCTGGCGTTGAAATCTCCCAGAAGAATGATTTTGTCGTCCTTGTGTATGGCAGAGAGGGCGTTGTCGAGCTGGCTGTAGAATGCTTCTTTATCTACATCCTCAGCATTAAGGGTGGGAGCGTATGCGCTGATGAGGGTTGCGTGCTCGTTTTTGGCGAGTTGGATTCGGAGGGTCAATGAGACGTGCGCAGATTCTAATAGGCTGCTCTGTCAGTTTGGAGAGGATGGTATTTCTTATTGCAAACCCCACCCCATGGATCCGTTGTTGCTCAGGATCATAACCTTTCCAGAAAAAGGTGTATTGGCCACCTTCTTCTCTCAGTTGGCCTTCTCCAGCTCTCCGGGTCTCACTGAGAGCTACGATGTCAAGGTTGAAGCGTTGTAGTTCCCGGGCAATGATGGCAGTTCGCCTTTCGGGTCTGTCTGAGTTGGTATTGTCCATTAAGGTCCTGACATTCCAGGTTCCAAATTTCAATGTTGTAAGTCTTGATCTGTATTTTCGACCGCATGATGGTGATCCCTCTGAACGCGGTTATCCAGACAGGATTTGTGATGCAGCAGACTATGTTTAGGGCACCTTTTCTAGCCCCCTCCCAAATCAGGGTGAGCAGAGTGGATCCTTAAAAGGACTGCTCAGTCGTGGATACTGCTGCCGAACTTCTTCCCTGCTGCATCCGGAAGATAGAGCGACTGACTCAGGTAACCACCGCTTCCGTGCCAGTTCTGGACTAGGAGCTTCCAGTCTACACAAAACCTGCCCCCGTCACCCATCGCCGGTCGCCGGAAGACTTTGAGAAACTAGGAAGAAAAGAGACACGAAGACGCCTGTGCGTGCATTTGTTTAAAGTGTAACTTATGTCGCACATACAGTAAAGCACACGTAAACTTCACAAGCCAGCAACTTGATCCAATGGCAAGGCAAGCCAAGACGATTGGAGTTGTTGGTTTGCTCCAGCCTTCGTCCGCCTTCGCAGCCGTTGAGAATGCCAACTTCATCCACCTGCTCCGCCGTTGAGGACTTACATAACCAGCAGGCAGCAGATGGTTTGCATTCAGAGTTTTCCTTCTCCTAGCCTTTTCCTAAAGAGGCCTACCCTACAATGTAGCAGGGACCCTAAACAGGTACTACCACTCCGGGTCGAGTGGACCTGGGAGCAATGTCTGATTAAGGGGTAGCTCCACTTTCCCCATAACTCCAAAAGTCCACAAGCAGAGCCTCGACACCGGTTGCAGTTTATAGTCATACCCAGGATAAAATGAGAAATAGACATTTGGGAATGGATGTCACGCGCTATCGATCAACTTACGCGATCGATCCATCCATCGTTTGCGCAGCAATCGATCGATTGATCGCGCTGCGCATTCGATGGATGTCCCTATCCTGATCACTATACCAGTTCCAAACCAATAGATTTTAAACCATTATTTTATTTTTATATCATGAAGTGGAGGTGAAAGTAGAACGTCAAATGAACATAATACTAGTATGGTCCGCCGTTGTTCTGTCCTCGTTTCCTGCATTGCTGATGATTTAGTCAGTATGACACGAATTATTGAAGAGGATATGATATAGTGAGGAGCTTGTCAGTTAAAATCGCTAATGATTTAGTCAGCAGGACAGTGCCACTAATTACTGAAGAAGATGTGATATAGTGAGGAGTTGGTGAGTTCAAATCGCTGATGATTTAGTCAGCAAGAGAGACTGACACGTTCTAATTACTGAAGAGGATGTGAGGAGTTGGTCAGTTCAAGTCGCTGATGATTTAGTCACCAGAAGAGGAAAATTCTGTATTTTTAGTACAAAGATTAAACTTTATAGCGAATACAAAATAAAGCAGATGAATTTTCGAATGCCAAACTTGAAATGCTCTGGTTTGTTCTTTTATTGTTTGTTAGTTTGTTGTTGTAGTTAAATAAATGGTATTTTTCCAAATCCGGCAGTTTAGATATAAAATTGTATATGTGGGGCTATCCTGTCCAACTAGAATATTTTGTGTGTATTTTAAAAATTCCTTGGTTATCACAACAGCTAGTTAAAAAAAATAATAATGATAAAAAAGAAAGAACAAGGAATAATCGCTAACATCATAATCCTTAGTAAAATGATCTATACTAAAATATCCTCCGTGCACAAGAGGGTCACTGCGATCTCTGCTGCCTAGTGAGATGGTTAACTTGATCAAAAGATGCCGTCAATTACTAAAATATTGAAGAGAAATATTCACTGATTAATTTAATTAACGAATTTCATTGGTTCGGGTTGGTGACGATTCAATAATAGTTGAAGACAAAGTTTCAATATTTTGTGCATCCCAGTACAAAAATTCCTATATTTTGTTTTGGTGGCTAAGGATCTAGATTAGGGCTGGGCAAATTTACATGTACCATATCACTAATTAAAGTGCACAGTTTGACTCCAACCCTATTTATCTTTATGACCTCCATGTTAACATGAACATGTAGGCCTCTATTTCTCAGTCTTGGAATAAACTGAAATGGTAGCTACTGACCTTTCTTTTACATAATACTGGATGAAGAAGTGTGAATAATATGCAGGTAAAAACGTTTGCAAAAGAATAATTCCATTCAAAAAGTGTAAGTTTGCTAATTGCTATAAATCATAAAAAAATATCTCACCTATAAAGTTCAAATAAGAATGTAATACTTTACAGCTCTCACTTTCAAAGAAAACGACCCAGTAATTAAAAGGAAACAAAATTAGAATCAGAATCCCACAAAAACTTAATAAAAATAAAATCAGAATCCCGCAGATATCTTAATAAAAATAAGATCAGAATTCCACAAAAATCTTAATAAAGATAAAATCAGAATCCCACAAAAATCTTAATAATAATAAAATTATAATTCCACAAAAATCATATAGATTTAGATAAGAATGCCATCAGGGTGTGTGAGATTTTTAGAGTGTGAGAATTTGTCCATTCTTAATTAAGGGTATGAGCATTTGTCCGTACCCCATAGACCTCCTAACCTCAGCATTGAGCAGACTGACCCCCTGATTCATGAAATTCACAGCGCGTCCCAGTACAAAAACGTTGTGACCATGGGAAATTTTAATTACAGAAACATTGACAGGGAAATTTTAGTAGATCAGGAAGCGAATTTTTTCTTAGATGTGGTACAGGATAACTTCCTAAAACAAATAATTGCTGATCCTACGATGGGAGAGAATAATCTGGACTTACTTTTAACTAATAATGAGCACCTAAAGAGTAACGTAAAAGTGGGAAATAGTCTAGGCTCTAGCGATCATCAAGAAATAAGATATATTATTTGGGAAGAATTCAAAAGTACGAATTACTTTCAAGTACCAGACTTCAGGAGAGCCAATTTTGACCAGACGAGAAACTATACGAGATATTTGATCACTTACGGGACCGACCCAGGGGGGCTGTGACGGGATCAGGTATACGGTCGCTCCGGACGTCAGTAGCGCAGTCAGTAGTCGGGTCACGGAGGGTATGCGTACCTTAGGCTAGGTCACTTGTGAGCACGGGGTCAACAGCCAGGTCAGCGATTTGGACGAAATGTATGGTAACCTAACGGATTCATTAAAAAAAATATATATATATATATTCCCTCCAAGTCAATACGAAAGAATAGTAATATTCCCAAATGGATAACGGACAGGTTGAAACTTGAGATCGGAATGAAAAGACGACTTTACATAAGAATAAAAAAAGGGGAGACACACCTTAGATCAAAATATAATGATATGGCAAACTAGTTAAAAAGAATACGCGCACAGCAAAACGTAACTATGAAATTAAAGTTGCCAGACAAGCAAGATACAACCCAAAGGGCTTCTTTCATCTGTACAGAACAAAAATAGGGAAAGGATAGACCCAATTCAAAATGACGAAAATGTCCTGATAGAATCGGGGAGAAATGAGTGAAGCGTTTAACAAATATTTTTTCTCGGTGTTTACTAATGAGAGGTTAGATAAGGTACCTGACTGCGATCCGATTTTCAGTGAGGATGAAGAAAGTAGAGTGCTTAAAGAGTGTAAATTTGAAATTTGCGACCAGTTAACAGAAATACACTGTTTTGTGCCTATTGCTTGGAGGCAGGCAAACGTTGTTTCTGCTTTCAAAAAGGGAGATAAATCGTTTATATGCAACTACAGGCCATTCAGTTTGACACCAGTTATAGGAAAAATGCTTGAATCAATAATAGTTAATAGACCCTCCCCCCCCCCAAAAAAAAACAAAAAAACATCGAGAGACATGATTTCATTTGTGACACACAGCATGATTTCTTCAAAGGTAAGTCATGTGTGACTAATCTTCTATCCTTTTACATTAAAGTATATAAGGCGTCAGATAACAATAATAGTTACGATGTTATTTACCTTGACTTTAACAGAACGTTTGACAAGGTGCCCCAGTGACAGAAAACAGCGGGTCACCATAAATAGTGTAAAATCCAAAAGCCGAGATTCTGCAGGGCGATCTTAACAAATTGTTGATATGGTCGGTGAAATGGCAAATTAACTTCAATATCTCAAAGTGCAGGGCTACACAACTCCGAAAATAGATATAGCTTAGATAACACTTTTTAGGAAAAATGAGTGCGAGAGAGACTTGAGAGTTCTGATTAGTTCTGACCTTAATTCCAGGAAACAATGCATTAGCGCCAGGAATAAAACAAACAGAGCATTAGGCTTCATTGCTAGGACGGTTATAAGTACAGAGATCTAGCGTTAGACCTATCCTTGTCTCCGTCTAATAGAAGGGACCTCAATTCACTAGAATTAGTACAGAGGAGAATGACCAAAATGATACATGGGCTTAGAAATTTACCTTACGAAGAGAGGCTTAGGCACCCTCTGGAAAGACGCAGATTGCGGGGTGATCTAATAGAGTTGTTGAAGTGGATCAAACAAGGTCATCCTATTAAAACAACAGGGCAATACTCACAGTAATGGACAAATTTAGATTTAAGAAGGAAATAGGCAAGAAATGGTTTGTCAATAGAGTGGTCAACGAATGGAACGGATGACAATTAAGTCTTCCACTAGTTAGTCTTCTGACAATTAGTCTTCCACTAGTTAGTCTTCTGACAATTAGTCTTCCACTAGTTAGTCTTCTGACAATTAGTCTTCCACTAGTTAGTCTTCTGACAATTAGTCTTCCACTAGTTAGTCTTCTGACAATTAGTCTTCCACTAGTTAGTCTTCTGACAATTAGTCTTCCACTGGTTAGTCTTCTGGCAATTAGTCTTCCACTAGTTAGTCTTCTGACAATTAGTCTTCTAAAATTGGACATTTAGTCTTCTGATGTTCTGCCAAACTGGGAGGGATCCACTATTCTAGCCAAAGTTCTACACAAGAAACAACGGAAAATAATTTGATCTCTTTACACTGCCAGTTACAAAAACACAAACATGAGAAGTGGTGACTTGAAATGGACAAAATCTACCTCGACACTTGCCCTCCAAGATTGGCTTCCCAGACCCCTCGATTCTAAGTAGATACCTCCCCTCACGCCCATAACTTCAAAACTTTTACTTACCCTTTCCAGCTTTTTTCCTTTTACTTTATCGATTTTTATACCATGTTATCATATTTCTATTTAATTGTTCCTTCCACTAGATTTAATATTTTTTAACATAATTATTACATTTTTATATTACTATTACTATTATTATTATATTACTATTACTAATATTATTATTACTATTATCATTATTATCATCATTATTATTATTATTGTTATTATCATTATTATTATTATTATTATTATTATTATTATTATTATTATTATTATTATTATTATCATTGTTATTATTATCATCACCATCATCATCATCATCATCATCATCATCATCATCATCATCATCATCATCATCATCATCATCATCATCATCATCATCATCATCATCATCATCATCATCATCATCATCATCATCATCATCATCATCATTATTATTATTATTATTATTATTATTATTATTATTGTTATTATTATTATTATTATTATTATTATTATTATTATTATTATTATTATTATTATTATTATTATTATTATTATTATTTCTTATTTCTTATTATTGATTATTATTATTATTACTATTGATATTATTATTATTATTATTTTTATCATTATTATTATTACTATTGATATTATTATTAATATTGTTATTATTATTATTTCTTTTTTTATTATCATTATTATTATTTATTATTATTATTATTATTATTATTACTAATATATTTATTATTATTATTATAATCATTATTAGTATTATTATTATAATTATTATTATGATTATTATTATTAATATTATGATTATTATTATTATTCTTATTATTATTATTATTACTATTATCATTATTATTATTATTATTATTATTATTATTATTATTATTATTATTATTATTATTATTATTATAATTATTATTATTATGATTATTATTATAATTATTATTATTATTATTATTATTATTATTATTATTACTAATATATTTATTATTATTATTATTATTATTATTATTATTATTATTATTATTATTATTATTATTATTATTATTATTATTATTATTATTATTATTATTATTATTATTTATTATTATTATTATTATTATTATTATTACTACTACTGTCGTCTGGGGTATTGGCTGCATGCTATTGTGGCAAAGTAGCATGCAGTTGATATTTTAGGGTCTATATGGGGCGCCCCTACGGACCAGAGCCACATCATTTTATCTATGATAGAGGAAAACTCTATTCATAGAGAAATGATGACACTTTTATAGTACGACTGTCCCTCCGTTATGCTGTCCCCCAACCCCTTGTTGCTGTCCTGTACCATTTCTCTGGGTATTCATTTTCTGTTTTCGCCGACCCTGTGGTGGGGGAAGGGAATGCTACCACCAAGTCTTTCCACTTGAGTCGTAAAAGGCGACAAAAACGGGACGGGGATGGGATTACGAGTCCTACTACCTGTAGCCCCGAAAGGGGACATTCCTAAAAAGAAAAGGCATAAGAGGGTCTGGGAGTTTTTCCAACCAGTACCCTAAGGTTTGGGTATTTTAATGTGCGTGGATGTGGTACAGATGGGAGTAAAAGGGAACAGATAGGTAGTATGTTTGTGAGAAGAAAGATGGATGTGCTGGCTTTGAGTGAAACTAAAATGAAAGGAAAGGGCAACTATGAGTTTGGGAGTGAAGCTGGGAGGTACTCAGGAGTGAAGAGGGGACGAGGGAGAGAAGGGGTGGCTATATTAATAAGTAAAGAGATAAGTAAGCAGGTAGAGGAGTGGAAGGAAGTGTCATCAAGGTTAATGTGGATGAAGGTAAAGCTGGGAAAGGAGATGTGGGTTTTTGTAAGTGCGTATGGACCTGGTAGTGAGAAGAGCGTAGAGAAAAGGGAGGCTTTTTGGGTATATATAAATGAGTGCATAGAGGGATTAGGGAGAAATGTCAATGTAGTTGTATTGGGAGACCTTAATGCTAGGGTAGGAAATGAACCAAGGGACGGAGTGATTGGGAAGTATGGAGTTCCAGGTAAAAATCGTAGTGGAGAAATGATGGTAGAGATGTGTCTTGAAAGAGAGTTGATGATAGCAAATACAGTGTTTAGGAAGAAAGTCAAGCATAAGTACACATGGGAGAGGGTGGTGGATGGAAGGGTGGCAGACAGAGCGTTAATGGACTATATAGTGGTGACCAGGAGTATGGTAGGAAGAGTTAAGGATGTACATGTTCTAAGGGGAGAGTGGGGGAATATCAGATCATTTTCTGGTGGAAGGTAAAATGGGAGTGGAGAATAGGTGGAGAAAGAGGAAAAGGGCAGAAGGTAGGGAGGTACTTAGAGTGAATTGCTTAAATGAGGAAAAAAAAAAGAGAATGAGTTTAAGAAGAAACTGAAAGAGGAGTGGGAGGGAGTAAAGGATAGAGTAGAACTAGGAGTGGAGGAGGAAGGGTAGTGAGTGGTGGAATGAGGAAGCAAAGAAACGTGTAGAAGAGAAGAAGCAGGTATTCATAGATTGGCTGCAAATTAGGACGAGGGAATCGTATGAGAGGTACAAAGTAAAGAGAAGGGAAGTTAAGCATAAGATAAAGGAAGCAAAGAGGAGAGCAGATGTGAAATGGGGTAAGAGTATGACAGAAAATTTTGAAAGCAATAAAAAGATGTTTTTGAAGGAAATTAAAAGAAAAAAGGGAGGCGAATCAAGTAGAGAAGAAAAGGTAAAAGGTGCAGATGGAGAGATGATAATGGAAGAGAAGGCAATGAGAGGAAGGTGGGCAAAGTATTTTAGGGAGTTGCTAAATGTGAAGGAGGATAGGGAGGGAAAAGTAGTTGCAGTGGGAAGCGCTAAGAAAATGAGAGTGATGAGTGAGGAAAATGAAGGAGAAATAGGGAAGGATGAAGTGAAAGTAGCTGTTAAGATGATAAGAGCAGGTAAGGCACCTGGTCTGGGTGGATGCCATGCAGAATGTCTGAAGAAAGGAGGTGCAGTGATGGTGGACTGGCTGGTGAGGTTGTTTAATGTTTGTTTAGGAGAGGGTAGGGTGCTGGAGGACTGGAGGAGTGCCTGTATAGTTTCGCTTTACAAGGGAAAGGGGGACAAGTGTGAGTGTAGTAGTTTCAGAGGGATCAGCTTGTTAAGTGTAGTTGAGAAGGCTTATGGGAGGGTCTTGATTGAGAGAATTAGGAGAGGAACAGAGGGAGTAATTGGTGAGGAACAGTGTGGATTTAGGACAAGTAGGTGTTGTGTAGATCAGATCTTTGTGGTAAAACAGATATGTGAGAAAGCTATAGGAAAAGGTAAGGATATTTTTGGGGCTTTTATGGATCTGGAAAAGGTTTACAACAGGGTAGACAGGAAGGCAATGTGGGAGGTACTGCAGATATATGGGATAGGAGGAAAGCTGTTAAGAGCAGTCAAGAGTTCTTACGAGAGTAGTAAAGCTTGTGTTAGGATCAGAAATGGAGAGAGTGAGTGGTTTGAGGTAAAGGTGAGACTTCGTCAGGGATGCGTTATGTCGCCCTGGCTGTTCAATCTTTACATGGATGGGGTGGTGCGAGAGATGAATGCAAGGGTAGTGGGTCAGGGGTTGGAGATGATTACAGAAAATGGGGAAAAGTGGGAGGCGAGCCAGTTGTTGTTTGCTGATGACACTGCGTTTGTAGCAGGATCAGAGGAGGGATTGAGGAAGTTAGTGACAGAGTTTGAGAAGGTGTGTGAGAGAAGGAAGCTAAAAATAAATGTGGGTAAAAGCAAGGTGATGAGATGTACAAGGGGAGAGAATGACAGCATGCTGGAGGTAAGCATTAAGGGTGAAAGACTGGAGGAAGTGGATAGTTTTAGATACTTGGGTGCGAACGTGGCAGGAAAGGGAGTAGTGGGGGTGGAGGTAGAATGTAGATTGAGAGAAGCGAGTAAATGCCTTGGTCATTGAAAAGTGTAATGAGAAATAGACATCTGGGAATGGATGCTAAGAGGAGGTTATATGAAGTAGTGATTGTGCCAACAGCATTGTACGGGGCAGAAACATGGAACATGAGAG
>NC_134804.1:52732430-52739930 GCF_046742065.1 Oratosquilla oratoria
ATAGTTGATATATTTGTCCTATATACAATGTTAAGTTTCTAGTTTTGATATATTTGTCCAATATAAAATGTTAGGTTACAAAGAAAGCAATGGCCTCCGCTAGCGGACCCAGGGATCTGGGCGCGCACGTCCTGTGTAATAGTAGTCCTTGGTATATGTATATGTATATGTATATACACGTGGAGTTAAAAACGACAGCATTGTTGTAGTTGTTCAGTTTTTTCTTCGTATTCTCGATTTTCCTGATAAGAGATTTTCCATTGACTGGGTGGATTGAAACTAGGTCTCTATATTCTTCCATTTGTTCTTATTTGATATCAACGTTTCGTCTTAAACAAGACATTATCAAGATATAACTGAAATAACAAAAATTACATGGTAACAGTAAAGGTACTAGACAATAACAAGATATAACTGAAATAACAAAAATTACATGGTGACAATAAAGGTACTAGACAATATCAAGACACAACTGAAATAACAAAAAATTACATGGTAACAGTAATAATAAAGGTGACAAATTTATAAAAATAAATACGGAGACTTACGTATTTAAAGAGAAGGAAGGGTGTGACAGAGCTGGGGATGACAGAAGTATATATACCTAAGATCAGGTCAGACCAGGGGGGGGGGAAGAACAGACAATAAGGACCTCAGAGGTCAAGGGTAAGGGGGGGGTTGGGGGGGAGGGTTAGGCGGGTGCGGTCACCGAGGGTGGGGGAGGAGGTGGAGGGAGAGAGAAAGAAGGGGTAGAGGGAGAGGGGGGATTTTTATTTCTAAATAAAGGAATAGAGGAGATTACATTGCATTGAATGTTAATGACCGGAGTTTTGTCCTTAATGTGAAAGGCTTCGAGTAGTTGTAGTCTCCTAGGGTCATTGCTTGATCCAATAATTTTGGTGTTGTTGATCAAATCATCTCTCCTGAGTGCAGCGTTATGGGAACTCCTATGATGTGCTTTGATTGCCCCCTCTTGTAGGTGGAAAGTTAGGCGACGGCTGACTTTGCATCTAGTAAAACCAATGTAAGAATGGGGGAGGAAATTACAATTTCCTGTAGAACATTTATATTCATATACTACATTAGTTTTAGATGTGAAGTCCGATCGCTTAGACAAATTGTTTGTCATGATCAGGGAGGAAGTTTTTGGGTTTTTATAATATATGAGAACTCTGATTTTGTTGTTCTCATTTGTAGGAAGGCAATTTTTATAAATGATGTCCCTGATGACTTTTTCATCTTTCTTATAATTACTAGTGAAGGTGTTTCTGTAGTAAATGTTAATGGAGTTATGATTTTGTGGTTCTTTAATTGTGAAATGGGATTCTAGCATTTTGGAGGTAACAGAATCAAAGTCAGTGTTAGAATACCCATTATTTGTGAGCATCTGTCTCAGGTGTTGGAGTTCACTGTGTAAAGCTTGCCATGAGGAACATACTGAAATGGCTCTTTTTATATATGCTCTAATGACACCTTTTTTGTAGTTGTCTGTGCACTCGCTCTTACCATTCATGCACTTATCCAAGTTGGTGGGTTTTCTATATACACTAGTAATAAAGTTGTCGGAAGTAGAATCGACCAGCACATCCAGGAAGGGGAGTAGACCATTGTTGTTCATTTCAGTGGAAAAAGTTAAGCCTGAAATTTCCTGAAGTCGGCACCGTATATTTTCTAACAATTCAACAGAGTGGGTGCTGACAAAGATGTCATCTACATATCTACAGTAAATATGTGGTTTTAACTCTCCGTCCTGGAAGGCTGATCTTTCTACCGCAGACATGAAGGCTTCAGCGAAGAGGACACCTAACGGTGATCCCATCGCTACCCCATCTTGCTGCACGTAAAGGTTTCCCTCTGGGCACCTGAATGGAACTTCTGTGGTGCAGGTGACCAGTAAGTCTTTTAAAGTGGACTCAGGGATACGGGGGGGTGGGATGTCATCATCATGATACACATATTCAAGGATGATATTGATTGTTCTTAATATAGGAATTTCAGTGAAAAGATTTTTAGCATCTAATGATGCCAGGATTCCGACAGGTTTATTAACCCGTAGGATGTCAACAAAGTCTTCAGTAGAGCGGAGGGAGTATGTTCTAGGAATGTAAGGGGAGATGATATCATGTAGCCGTTTGGCAACATGGTAAGAAGGGGTGGGGATTTGGGAAATGATAGGCCTAAGTGGGTTTCCTTCCTTGTGAGTTTTAACGTTCCCGTAGAAGTAACCGGGTTGAAAATCACCGATTACCTTAGCTAATTTGGGTCCTCCTGTTTCTGCATTTACTACCGAGATAAGTTTGTTTAGCTTTATCTTTAAGTTGTCAACAGGGTTACGGGAAATTCTTTTAAACTTAGTACGGTCTTTCAAGATGTCGTTACACTTTTGAAGGTAGATGTCTTTGTCTAAGATAACGAAACAAGAGGACTTATCTGCTTTGCGGACTATGATGTTTTCGTTTTCCTTTAGTTGTTTTGCCGCTTCTCTGAGACGAGGGGGGAGTAGGTGGCTGGAATTCCGGGAGTGGCGGGATTTAGTACTCTCGTTCTGCAATTGTACTTGTAAGTCAGGGTTAATATGGATCTTACCTTCCTTTTCTAGTTTGCAGAGATCTTCATAAAGTACAGCCAGTTCTACCTTCTTATTGGTTTGGTTGTACCTCGGCATCATGTGACAGTTGATGCCTAAGTTTAGGAATTCCACTTGGTCCTCGGAAAGGGTCTCACTCGAAAGGTTGATGAAACTAGGGGAGCTCTCAGGGAGGGCCAGGGTACCCCCGTACAAGCGGGACATCTTCTTCATGATCTTGGTCTTGCCTACGTGGTGGTGGTTGGCAATGACCGAGTCGAGTGCTGTTAGGGTCCTCTGTTGTAACCCGTTTCCTAGCGGTAGGTTCTCGTAGCGTCTCTGAACGTCTTCAAGTTCTTCTTGTAGGCGTGCTATTTGGGATTTCTTATTTTTGATTTCTTCTTCCACCATCTTCTTACGGAAGTCCTGGGTAAGGTGGCTCTGCTGTACTGCTCGATCGTGGAGTCGTAGATTAGTAAAGGGGGGGAGCAGGTTCTCAGTAATACACGTGGAGTTAAAAACGACAGCATTGTTGTAGTTGTTCAGTTTTTTCTTCGTATTCTCGATTTTCCTGATAAGAGATTTTCCATTGACTGGGTGGATTGAAACTAGGTCTCTATATTCTTCCATTTGTTCTTATTTGATATCAACGTTTCGTCTTAAACAAGACATTATCAAGATATAACTGAAATAATAAAAATTACATGGTAACAGTAAAGGTACTAGACAATAACAAGATATAACTGAAATAACAAAAATTACATGGTGACAATAAAGGTACTAGACAATATCAAGACACAACTGAAATAACAAAAAATTACATGGTAACAGTAATAATAAAGGTGACAAATTTATAAAAATAAATACGGAGACTTACGTATTTAAAGAGAAGGAAGGGTGTGACAGAGCTGGGGATGACAGAAGTATATATACCTAAGATCAGGTCAGACCAGGGGGGGGGAGGAACAGACAATAAGGACCTCAGAGGTCAAGGGTAAGGGGGGCTCCACCTCCTCCCCCACCCTCGGTGACCGCACCCGCCTAACCCTCCCCCCCCAACCCCCCCTTACCCTTGACCTCTGAGGTCCTTATTGTCTGTTCCTCCCCCCCCCCTGGTCTGACCTGATCTTAGGCATATATACTTCTGTCATCCCCAGCTCTGTCATACCCTTCCTTCTCTTTAAATACGTAAGTCTCCGTATTTATTTTTATAAATTTGTCACCTTTATTATTACTGTTACCATGTAATTTTTTGTTATTTCAGTTGTGTCTTGATATTGTCTAGTACCTTTATTGTCACCATGTAATTTTTGTTATTTCAGTTATATCTTGTTATTGTCTAGTACCTTTACTGTTACCATGTAATTTTTGTTATTTCAGTTATATCTTGATAATGTCTTGTTTAAGACGAAACGTTGGTATCAAATAAGAACAAATGGAAGAATATAGAGACCTAGTTTCAATCCACCCAGTCAATGGAAAATCTCTTATCAGGAAAATCGAGAATACGAAGAAAAAACTGAACAACTACAACAATGCTGTCGTTTTTAACTCCACGTGTATTACTGAGAACCTGCTCCCCCCCTTTACTAGTATATGTATATGTATATGTATATGTATATGTATATGTATATGTGTATGTATATGTATGTAACCCAAATGATTTCCAGCTCGTTTGGAAGAGATTTTCTGAAGGTTGAGTTGAGAAAAGAAAGGTTTAAATATTAATGTCGAATATTTGAACCACCTAAGATTTGCGGATGACATTATTCCTATTTCAGTAAAAGCAGAAGACTTGCAAGACATGCTGAGTGATCTGAACAAGGAAATTCTCAAAGTAGATTTAAAAATGAATAAGACCAAAGCCAAAGTAATGTTTAATGCAAAAGTTCAAAGTAAAGAGATTATAATCGATGGTGAGAGTCTTGAAGAAGTTGAAGAGCATAATTATTTAGGACAGATGGTAAAAGTGTTTGGTAAGTATAATAAAATCGTGAGAGGCTCTCTACCTTTATGTTTGAAACATAAAATTTACAATCAATGCATTCTACCAGCAATAATCTACTAGTGTGAGACTTGGAAACTGACGAAGGTGATAGAAACAAAGCTAAGCACTGCACAAAGGAGAATGGAGAGATCAGTAATTGGAATAACGCTGAGAGACCGACTAGAGTGAAAGATATTGTAGAGACGGTGAAAGAGAGGAAGTGGAACTGAGGAGGTAAGTCAGTGCGAACGACTGATGAGCGATGGAGCAAGTGTGTTACTGAGTGGACGCCGCGAGATAGGAAGCGTGGAAGAGGGAGACCAGACAGGAGGTGGAGAGACGAGATTAAAAAGTTTGTAGGAGTGGCGTCGCAGAGGATGGCGCTGTCGTATGAATCATGGAATGCTATGAAGGAGGCCTTTGTTCAGCAGCGGACTCAGAATGGCTGGTTTCATGTATGTATGTATGTATGTATGTATGTATGTATGTATGTATGTATGTATGTATGTATGTATGTATGTATGTATGTATATATACATATATATATATATACATATATATATATATATATATATATATATATATATATATATATATATATATATATAATTTGGATGATGGAGAACAAACACAGGGGAAGGCTCGGAACCTTAAACACTCTAACGTTTCGTTCGCGTAGAACTTCTTCGGAGAGTGTATGTAGAACTGCAATTGAAGTTTATGTACTAAATCTAATTACCTTTTCGGACACTTGGGAAAGGTCGTTTTTCTGGCGTGTTTTAGAATTAAAATACTAGTTTCTTTAGCTAAATTGATAAACCCTCCTCGATGATTCGATGAATTATTAGTTGAAATATATGCTGATTCAACAATTCTTCTAGTGAATTTATCAAAACCTTTATGTAGCACTTCAGCTTCTCTCCAGTTTGGTAAATGATCGAATTTTTCCGCATGAACTACTAAAGAATTAGATGTCCTATGTGCTTTTGTGTCGTTTTTATGTTCATAAATTCTTTTTTCTAATCCTCTTGACGATTCGCCAAAATAAGCCATTGAGCAACTATTGCACGGTATTTTGTATACGACGCTGTTTTCGGAATTGGTTCTCTTTTCGGAAGTCTTTATTAAATCACCTATCCTCTTGTTAGTTATTTTAGCTATGTTTATACCTGATTTTGTTAAATATTTGTCCATTATTGGTGACGTTTCTGAGCCAGGTACTGATATAAAATTTGTATTATTTTTTATCATTTCTCTCATTCTTTCCGTGATTGTAAATATTTATTGCTTTTCTTTTTGTTCTTTTCAACATTCCCTCTGGATATCCAAGTTTGTCAAAGGTTTTCATAATGTAATCAAATTCGCCTTCTAGGTATTCATTACTACAGATTCGTAGTGCCCTGAGAGAAAATCCTATTATTATACCACTCTTTGTCCTATCATCATGTGTGGAGAAGTAATGTACTAAATCCTCTTTGTTTGTTTCCTTTCTGTATACTGAGAAAGTTACAGTTTTTCCCACTCGTCGTATTAACGTATCTAGGAAGGGCAAGTGTCCGTTTTGTTCCTCTTCTACGGTGAACTGAATATCGCTGTTGACCGCGTTAAGCATTCTCACTTTATTATTTACATTGGTGTTTTCGGGGATGATTGCGAGGAC
Organism: Oratosquilla oratoria; assembly: GCF_046742065.1. NCBI lineage: Eukaryota > Metazoa > Arthropoda > Malacostraca > Stomatopoda > Squillidae > Oratosquilla > Oratosquilla oratoria. Next base: position 52,738,644 of record NC_134804.1, read on the forward strand.
ATCAATCAGACAATCTCATTGACAGTGACGCAGATGATTCGAAACCGCTGCGTCTGGACCCAAGACAGGCTTTCATAACACCCGCCTTACACCGCTCGACCACCGACGATTAAAACCATAGGAACTCATAGTCAATCTGACTATCGATATTGGGGAGGGCGCTCACTGCTCCCCCATATAACCCCCGTTTCAACCCTATGGCCAATCGCACTCGTGGGAGGGGTAAGGACCGGAACGAATCCCTTTCACGCTTATCGCCAACGTAACTACATGAGAAATTCGCTAGTAAACAGCGACATCAATCAGACAATCTCATTGACAGTGACGCAGAGGATTCGAAACCGCTGCGTCTGGACCCAAGACAGGCTTTCATAACACCCGCCTTACACCGCTCGACCACCGACGATTAAAACCATAGGAACTCATAGTCAATCTGACTATCGAGATTGGGGAGGGCGCTCACTGCAGTGTTATGTTTAGTTTTCAGCGCTTCTATCCTTGTAGATAATATCGCACCGAAGATTTTGATTTGTAGAGGTGCTAAAGGAAAGATTTATGGAGAGCAACAGAACGGAGGGAGAGCAAAGTTATAAGTGGCCAACATTCGCATTTGAGTGGGGACTAGTTTCCAGTTATAAAAAAAAAAAAAAAAACCTGATCTAATATCCAGTTGGTGTTTTATTTCATTCTTTATATGCATTAGACAATAATCACGATACTGGCTATAACAAAATCTGGTGAAACATAACTGAATCTTGTCATATTAGAAAAATTTCATCATATCGTAAATATAAGCATAAAATTGAATAATTTGTATTGTTTTATCATTAATGAAACTGCATATACTGTATATACCCAAATAAGAGTAAAGTTTTTCAGTCAATTATTTAAGGCTGAATTTAAGAGGTTGACTTTTGTGTGGATACTACTTTTTCAGGGCCGAAATTCATTTCTAATATGGATCGAAATCTTTATTAGGAAAAGCCTAATTTATGTATCAATCATTGCAGAAAAAATACGAAGATTGATGGTGATTTACGTATGATTGTATACATTAAAATACATCTGTTAAAAGCCTCTCACTGACGAATCATTACCATGATAAAACATCTATGACTTTAAAGAAAAGAAATACCGTAATAAAGATGGTGCCGGTTTAGTATGTGGCCTACCTCTTTGAAACTGGTTTAGTAAGTGGCCTACCCTATTTGTATGAAAGTCAATTTTTTTTAATCTATTTTCAATAATTGCAAAACAAAAGAAAATAATCAGTATGAATAACATGGA
>NC_134804.1:52742430-52752430 GCF_046742065.1 Oratosquilla oratoria
TATATATACATATATATACATATATATATACATATATATATATATATATACATATATATATACACATATACATATATATATTTATATATATATATATATGTATATATATATATACTTATCTATATATTTATTTATGTCCGTATACATACATATATGTAGCTGAAGCACATATATAAATGTGATTAATTTTATTTCATCAGGAAATGTCTTTCGTACCAACAAATCATAAACAGTATCAAGTCGAGATTATTTTAATTTGAAACGAACTGAACGAAGGTCATATACTTTCGGGTTATTTCAGGACATATGTTCAACCAGTTGATTTTTAACGAAGGGTTGAGGGATTCTCCCTGTGGGAGAGCTTTAGGGTGGGGGAAGGGGCAAGGATAGGACCACGAATTTTCAGATTCAGGTTGTTGGAAATCTATTTTTCTGCATTTTAAAGGATAAAGCTCCCACTGCTATGTATACCTTAACTCCTGCCCCATGGCAACATACTTTGTAGACTGTATTGTGGCTAACAATGAATGGCTTAAGGGAAATTATCGTAGTAAATGGGTTAAGATGAGACACCGCACTGAATACATTTTAATCAATTTTTTATGGATTCGTTGGAACCGACACGACTTATTTGTGCACAAATAACCAAATATAAAGAAAATATTTTTGTCAAATAATAATTATGCCCTTCATAGGTTTTGTTCTAAGGTCAGATATCATTCCACAGAGGCAGCATCACGGGCTAAAGGAGCTAAAAAGTACATGTAATGTACGACTCACTGTCAATATAGATGAGGCTGAGTAGGAAGGATGCTAGAGCATGTAAGAACTTAATACAGAAGACTATATCAAAAGGTTCTGACTGTACGAGTATATGGTAGTGTATGATACAACAGGCACACATCAGAATAGTATCTGGCGCTGCATAGAAACATAAGAATGGATGAGACTGCAAGAGCTCATAAGGCCTACACGAGACAGTCCCACGTCTATCGCTACCTATCATTCCCATCCATGAAGTTATCTAATTTTTTATTAAAACAATCAATACATGGTTATTAATTTTATTCCATTCGTGAACCACTCTGCTGGTAAACCAGTTCTTTCCCATTTCCTTCTTAAACGTAGAATTGCCCAATTCAAACCCATTGCTTGTATCACCCTTGTTAAAGCCCTTGACCCATTTGAATACCTCTATTAGATAGCCCTTACTATGTCTTTCCGGGGCTTGTGAGTTAAGGTGCCAAAACCTGCCTTCGTAAGGTAAACTTCTAATCTCATGTATATTTTTGGCCATTCTCCTCTGTGCTGATTCTAGCGAATTAGTATCCATTCTATAGGAAGAAAACCAAAACAATACCGCATAGTCAAGGATGGGTCTAACTATCGCTAGATAGAGTTTGGTAACTGCATCTGTACTTTTATTTGTAACTTTCCTATGCCCTGTTAGCCCTATTCTTGGCACTAATGTACTGTTTCCTGGATTTTATGTCAGGACTCACTAACACTCATAAATCCTTTTCTTATTCCGTTTTCTCTAATATGGTGTTATATAAGCTATACCTATTTGCTGGGCTATGTAAACCTACGTTTAACACACTGCACTTATGATATTGAAGTCCATTTGACCATGAAACAATTGATCAATATCTTTCTGCAGTATCCCAGCGTCTTCCTCGGACCTAATACGGCGTCCTATATTAGTGTCATACACAAACTTATAAACATCACTATTAATCCCATTTTCCAAGTCATTTATGTATATAATGAACAATAATGGACCCAAAACCAAGCCCTGGGGAATTCCACTAGTAGCGCTACCCATTTAGATTTTACACCGTTTATGGTGACCCGCTGATTTCTATCGCTAATCCATGTTCTAACCCATTCAAACACTTTTCCTCCTATGACATGGGCTCTGATTTTATTTAGTTGTCTTTGGTCTAGCACCTTATCGGACACTTTGCTAAAGTCAAGGTAAATAACATTGTAACTATCATTGAGTACGCATTGACCCAATTGAAACTATTATATCTCAGCGTCAACTTAGATGGTTGGGTCACACCCTCCGAATGCCTGCAGACAGACTCCCCCACAAGATACTATATAGCGAATTAGCTGAAGGTACTCGCAGAGTAGGAAAATCCCGAAAAAAATTAAGATCACATGAAAACTACTTTGAAAATATATGCTATCACTCCTTCAAATCTTGAAGACCTGGCCTCCAACAGACAAGGTTGGCGTAACCTCTGCCACCAAGGAAGTGAACAACTGACCACCAATACGAAACAGGGCTGCAGAGCAACGACGTCTTCGGCGTCATGCTCCACAATATACAGGACACTTTCTTTGTAGCCATTTGTGGTCGTATCTGCAAGTCCAAAATTGGACTCATTAGCCATCAAAAATTCCACTGACCATAATAAGCCACCAACCGAATTCGAATGAAATCACAAAAACATTGACACATCTCTACTCAGCTATCATCAATCAAGACATGCAGTGAGGTCACCGTCGTCTGCGACGGACTTCTATAAGCATCATTGTTATCTGACGCCTTGTAGACATAAAAGGAAAAGAGATTAGTTACACACGACTTACCCTTGATGAATCCATGCTGTGAGTCACGAATCAAAATATGCCCCTTGATACTATTTGCTAATAAGGATTCATGCATTTTATTTGTAACCGACGAAAACTGATTGGCCTGTAGTTGTACATAGAACATTTATCACCCTTTTCAAAAACAGGAACAACATTTGCCTGCCCCTAAGAAATAGGCACGAATCCATGGTCAACCGACATACTAAATATTTCATTTAACTCTTCACAGATTTCAAATTTATACCCTTTTAACCTCTTGGAAAAAAAATCGCCTGGATCCGGCGAATTTGTGGCTTCAAGTTTATCTATCTGTTTGACTACATATTCATTGCTAATGCTGATGTCACTTAGTCTACTGCCCTCATCCCCACTGAATATCGGGTTGCAGCCAGGCACTATAACTATCCTCTCTTTTGTATGTAGATAATGAAAGAAAATATTTATTGAACGTCTCGCTCTTTTTTTTCCGAATCTATCAAGACATCCTCGTCGTATTGAATTGGACCTAATCGTTCCTATTCTTAGTTCTGTTGGGATGATAAGAAGGTTAGATCCTTCTTGCCTGGTAACCTTGATTCCAACATGAATTTTTTTTTTTTATTATTCCGATCTCATTTTTCAACCTATTCGTCATCCTTTTGGGTGTATTAATATCCGTCCAAGCAGATCCAAGTCTTGGACTTTAAACAACATGAAGAAAATGAAGACCTATACTTACAACGTAGGAACTCTCTCAGAAGATCACAGGCTAGAGAGTTTAGTGGAAGAACTAGACAACATCAAGTGGGACATAGTAGGACTGAGCGAAGTCCGAAGAGCGGAAGAAAAGATGGTCACCACCTGTTCTACTATAGAAGTAAGACGAAGAAAGATCTAGTGGAGTAGGAGTCTTGATAATCCGAGATGTTGCTAGTAACGTAGTCAAGTTCAGTAGTTTATCGGACAGGGTAGTTTGGATTGTGATTAGGCTGTGTAAAAGGTACACTCTTAAAAATAGTTCATGTTTATACACCAAATTCACAGAGTCCTTCTTTGATGATTTAAGTCAGGTAATGGATCATTGGAAAAGTACGCGTTAGTAATAGGCGACTTTAATACTAAAGTGTAGAAGAAGAAGATGAGAGATGAGACGTGCATTGGGAAGTTTGTAGTAAGTGAAAGAAATGACAGAGGAGAGATGTTAGTCAATATTGCAGAGAACATAAGGATAATGAACACTTTCTTCCAAAAGCGCGTAGGTCGTAAATGGACCTGGAGAAGTCAAAATGGAACAACAAAGAACGAAATAGACTTCATATTAGGAGATGAGAGCAAAAGCGTTAGCAATGTTTCGGTGATAAAATCAACATAGGTAGTGACCATAGAATGGTAGGTTGCACAGATAAATTCAATTTCGGAGCCGAGAGAAATAAACTAATTTTAAGAAAGAAAATAAGCCATGCAAAGGTTAAGGATAATAAGAAGAAATTTCAGTTAGAAATTAAAAATAGACTCGAAGCTCTATGAACTAACGAGGACACCGTGGAAGATATTAATTTTAATTTAGTGAATATCATTAGGGAATCGGCAGAGAAAGTAGGAAGTACAAAAAACATTAGAGAAAACAAACACTCCACAGCTACAAATGACCTAATCAAAAGAAGGAGGACCATGCAGATTAAAAGCAGGAAAAAAGAAATAGAAAGAGTAGAACTAAACAAGTTTATCAACAAAAGGCAGGGATTAGAGAAAAGAAAGAGAAACATGGATGAAATAGAGGAAACTATTCGGAAAGCTAAAAGTATTAAAGGGATCGAACTCAGACATACTTTAGGAAGACAGCAAACGATATGTTTGAAAGACAGAAATGTAGAAATCGTTAAATGCAGACAGAATGGTTAAAATAGTAGAAGAATTTTACCAAGAGCTTTACTCGTCGAAGACTAGTTGAGTCAGTAAATTCATGTGTAGACGTTAGTAGTGTACCAGAGATCACAAAAGAAGAAGTAGAATTTGCTCTAAAAATATAAAACGAGGAAAAGCACTTGGGGAAGATGGTATATCGATAGATCTGTTGAAAGACGCAGGGAAATCAGTTCATACTAAATTAGCTCAGTTGTACATCCAGTGCTTACGTCAACAAAGCGTTCCTGAAGGGTGGTCCAATGCTATAGTAATTTTGCTACATAAAAAAGGAGACCAAAAAGATCTTAGTAACTATCGACCGATTAGGTTGCTATCAAATGTATATAAAGTATTCTCCAAGATCCTTACAAATAGATTAAGCTAAGTTTTAGATGGAAACCAACAGGCAGGCTTTAGGAGCGGATATTCGACTCTAGATCATTTGCAGGCGATAAACCAACTAATCGAGAAAACGACAGAATACAATATATCTCTCTGTATAGCTTTTGTAGATTACGAGAAGGCCTTTGACTCGATAGAACAAATAGCGATACTAAACTCGCTACTCGAACAGGGTACAAACGAACAGATCGTAAGAGTTTTAGAAAAGATTTATGCGAAAGGTACCGCTATAATTCGACTACATAAGATACAGAAGAGATTAAGATCAAGAGAGGAGTACGGCAAGACGATATTTTCAGAAGGTTGAGTTGGGAAAAAAAAAGGTTTAAAGATTAATGGCGAATATTTGAACCACCTTATATTTTTACAAAGGATTACAAAGGCGGAGCATGCCGACAGGAGACCTTTTGATCCATATCTAGGTCGGATGCAGCAAAAAAAAAAAAAATAAATAAATAAATAAAATAAAATCATAATAATAAATTAAAACTATAATAATGTAAAAATAACAAATAAAATACATAAATAAATGCATAGGTATAGTTGAATAACAAACAAAAAGGTAAATAGTAAATGATTATAAATTGACATATAACTAATGATAAATGAAAATCAGACAGACAAATTATAACAAAACAAAAACAAATAATATAAGATAAATTATAATCATTACAGCATCTTACTTAGGTATTCATCTAAATGATTCTTAAAGCTTCGAACTGAACTACATTGCACTACCTGTGCAGGAAGTTTATTCCATTCATTAACTACACGGTTGGCAAAGTTGTTTCTACCTACTTCCAAATTGAATCTATTTCCGGACAGTTTGAGACCATTGTTTCTTGTCTGATTCTCATTCAATGTGAAAATTTGGTCACTTTTGATGTTGTCAATTCCCTTTAAAATCTTAAAGACCTGTATCAAGTCACCTCTGAGTCTACGCTTTTTTAGGGAAAACAGATTCATGTGCTTAAGTCGATTTTCGTATGATTTATTTTTAATATTTGGAATCAGTTTTGTGGCTCGCCGTTGTACTTTTTCCAGTCTGTCAATGTCTTTAATGAGGTTCGGTGACCATACGGAAACAGCATATTCCAAATGTGGACGAACTAACGATTTATATAGCTTGTTAATGAGTGATGGACTTTTGAAATCAAAAGATCGCGCAATCAATCCCAGAATCTTATTTGCTTTCTCAGAGGCTGAAATACACTGCTTGGATGATTTGAGGTCGTTACTGATAATTACGCCGAGATCTTTTTCACTATCCACTTTTGTTAACGAATTTCCAAATAACTTGTAATCGTATTTACTGTTATTTTTACCTATGTTAAATTTCATTAGCCACTTTTCAGACCATTGCTGTAATTGATCTAAATCTTCTTGAATATCTAATTGGTTTGAGTGATCATTTGCCACTCCGCACAGTTTTGTATCATCAGCAAATTTGGAAACAGTAGATTTTAGTCCATTGTCTATATCATTTATATATACTATGAATAGAAGTGGCCCAAGAACGGAAAAGGATGACGTTATTCTTATTTCAGTAAAAGCAGAAGACTTGTAAGATATGCTGAGTGATCTGAGCAAAAAAAGTCTCAAGGTAGGTTTAAAGATGAATAAGAGTAAAATCAAAGTAATGTTCAACACGAAAGTTTAAATTAAAGAAATTATAATCGATGGTGAGAGTCTTGAAGAAATTGAAGAGTATAGTTATTTAGGAAAAATGGTGAAAGTGATGGAAGATGATGATAATGAAATAAAAAGACGCATTACAATTGGTTGGAAAGTGTTTGGTAAGGATAATAAAATTGTGAGAGGCTCTCTACCTTTATGTTTGAGACGTTAAGTTTACAATCAGTGCATTCTACCAGCAATAATCTACTGGTGTGAGACTTGGAAACTGACGAAGGCGATGGAAACAAAACTAAGGAGTGCACAAAGGAGAATGGAGAGATTAATGATGGGAATAATGCTGAGAGACTGAAAGAGAGCAAGTTGGGTGAGAGAGCAGACTAGAGTGAAATATATTATGGAGGCGGTATAAGAGAGAAAGTGGAATTGGGCAGGTAAGTCAGTGTGAACGACTGATGAGCGATGGAGCAAGTGTGTTACTGAGTGGACGCCGTGAGATGAGAAGCGTGGAAGAGGGAGACCAGACAGAAGGTGGAGAGATGAGATCGAGAAATTTGCAGGAATGACGTGGCAGAGGATGGCTCGGTCGTGTGAATCATGGAATGCTCACCAAGCCGATGTCATTGCTTAATTCATCCAATAATTTTGACCGTTACAAATAAGTGTCTTCCCTTAAGGCGTGACTTCTCACCCAATTCACCATTAAAATTTTTCTCCTCCTCCACCCTTCTCCAATCAGAAAGACTGTTACACCGTCTCAAGCAATACTGCTTACGCAAGCAATCTTGGTCTCGAAGCTGAATGGCTTATTGTTTACATTTCGCCACATCACTGCCAATATCGATACCCTAGCTGTGTTTACAAACTTTAGACGGTGAGCGAGATTATGCAAATTTGCAACTCCCTCGCGGCCACTGTTTTCAAAACATCTAACTCGTAAAAATTAATTTCTCGCCACCTACCCCTCTATCTACCTACTTGTCTACTACTTGTCTACCTTCATCTACCAGCCTTTATTCAGCAGTAGACTCAGGATGGCTGATTTGATTGACTGATTGCTTGAATATCCGCCCTCATTTTATGAAGGGTATACATTTTCCTTGGACACACAAAATTCTAGCGGTCTGAGTACTGTACAAATCATCGAGACCGCTGACCTCTTTGGTGATATCCGGAGTGACCTCATTAGTGATCTCACTTGAGAGTTCCCCTATTTCCCACGTACATGACATAGTTCTAGGCCCCTGACCTCGTAATAACCTTCGGGCTGACCTTGTTACTGACTTCACTTGTGAGCAACCGTGTCATGATCCAGGACAGGTTTATCACCACATGGATAAGTTCCAAACTTATTCAAGTATCTCCTCAAGTCGTCAAAATTGTCATTTCTGAAGTCAGGCACATATATGTTATTCTTACTAATAAATTCTTCCCATTTGATGCTAAGTCGTATTTTTATAACCTCTATTACCCACTTGTACGTTTCTTATTATATCGTCATTGTTAACATTAGGTCCAACGTATTCTCTCCCCTTGTAGGCTCGGTACTTAATTGTATAAAAGAAAATATTTTGTGCCATATCGAAAGAATTGTGTATTTCCTGATTTCCTATTAGATTTTCCCAGTCAATGTTCCTATTGTTAAAATCTTCAAAATTATATAATCACAGCAATTTTGCACTGGAACGCCCGGCGAATTTGTCAAAACAGGATATAATAGTCAAAGAAATGATGAACAAAACTAGAATAAAGATCTTGATTTTGATCTATCAATAGTTTTACGAAGCCACTTCTCCCAGGATAGAACATCCCTCTAGTGGAGAATGAGGATCCAACGTCAGGAGGCGTGTAGCTGCGCCAGAAGCCATCACCTTTACCATATGCTTTTGGACTGTTGGGAAAGGTAACGGTTCCTGCTAGGAATCGAAGAGGAGTGTGGGATTCGAACCCACAACTAAGCAAATGCAAGGCCAGCACGTTTCCGATTATTCCACCAGCACGCAACATATGGGTCTTGCTTTCACTAACAAATAGTGAAGAATTTTTCATTTATATCGTATTAACCAACCTAACTCGTGGATGGCATTAAGGTATTGACAGAACTACATATTGCAATGCAAGTATTCTTTTAGACACACATTGTTGAATGTGATGGCTAATTCTACATTACATAGATTTTTTTTTAGCAATATTTTCTATTCTTCTTATGACTTTTCTTCTTGCTGAAGTCAAGCAATTATTTTTCCGTGGGTGGCTATTGTTGATGCTGACGGAATAGTATGAATAAATTTCATGAAATTATGGAGTTTTGGTTCTTTAGAGTCTTCTTCAGCGGAGTTTACGTTTGGCGATTCAATGCAGGTATGGATCGTGTATTAACTAGGTCAGACCACCCGCTTTCGCGAGATCGGCTTTTGTGGAAGAGAAAGAAAAGTTTGTAAGAAAATGAAAGGCGGTAGGAATAAGTTGCTGTTTGAAGGGTACGGTATTCAACGAGGTGATCATTAGGGTAGGTCAGTGTTTACTCAGAGAGTAAGAATGTGTCAAGTAGGAGAGGCCATAAATGTTCTCAGACTAGGATCACGTCACATTCTCACTGTGTATCACCTCATATTTGATAGCCTTTGCAGGTTTTAGGCCTGAATACTAATTGTAGAGTTTAACAAAATCTACCAGGGATATCATTACTACATGACGAGAATTAAAAAAAAAAAAAAGAGAAAAAAAAACAAACATTCGATGGTCCTTTGATCAGAAATTTGCTGAACTATTCTTAACTTGTTATCTCAGTTTTTCCTATTGAGACAAAAGTCTGGGATGCATTTGTTAGTTAGATGAAAAGCTATTAAAGAAAACCGGAAACCATACAACAACAAAGAAAATATGAAAGAGCTTTCCTCCAGTTTGCAAGAAATTTGAAGGAAGATGAACATCAAATTGCATTACTTGCAAAGCCGTTTGGACCAGTTAAAAACAAAATATTGGCCATGTGAACAAAGAAGAGAGTGTTTTCATCACATTATCAAAGTAATAGTAGAAAAATACCAAGGTCAATGAGACTGTAATATTATAACCTATTCTAAGAGATCTTATTACATGAGATCTACATCAGAAGTTCCCAAACTTTTTCAGCTTGTTACCCAGTTTACCATGCCACATTAAGCATGTTACCCCTTTCACAAAATATTGTCACCATTGATACATATGGCTAAATTAAAACACTAGAGATATTTTCAATCATTTATTGTATTTGAACATTGTACATCTCTAATGACTATTACCAAAGATGTCAAGAACATCAGTGGGATGAATGGAGTTGCATGTTTGAAGCTAATTGAGGAATTCTTGGCTTCTTGATTTCCAGAATTATTAAAAAAAAAGAAAAATCAGTCACTCCTCCATTACCCCCTGAAAAAAAACATTAAATTACCCCCAGGGGGGTAATTTCCTCCCCAGTTTGGGAACCACTGTTCTA
>NC_134804.1:52759930-52762430 GCF_046742065.1 Oratosquilla oratoria
AAACAAGTAGCCCCTGTAACAAAACTTGTGAGAGAAAGTTAACTCTTCATAAGGACAATACGATAGATTTAACGACCAAAGATATGTTTATTTCCAATTCTAGCCTGTATACCGACCGATGCCTCAAACAATAAGTGTAGGTGCTGTCCTTCAACAAAAAGATAAAATTGGTAAATTTAAGGTTATACGGTATGCTAGGAGATGCATAAACCAAGTAGAAACCAAAAATTCAACCACTCAATTAGAGGTGTTTGTAACAATCTAGGGACTTGAATATTTTAAAGGAATCTGTCTTGGATACGAAGCTCATCTACGTACAAATCAGCAACCAGTAGCTGAGCTATTCAAAGGGAGGTATCTTCAAGGAAAAATAGCGCGTTGGTATTTGAAAATACATGAATACAACACAGTCAAGGGAAAACAAATGGTATAGTCATGCCTTCAGTAGAAATACTTAGATAAACTCAATTTCTACAACACAGATGCTTTCTCCGAGACAAGTTACAAGAATAGCAAAGTATCGTCCCCTTATGGAAACAAATTATCTACTTCCCTTCCCTTATAAAGGAGGTAACCAGCTAAGACATGCACACACACCCTCGCCCATCCATCCTCTATGTGTTTCGCTTTTATCTTAGTCCCTGTGTATATACACAGGAAAGGCGAAACTTCCAAAATTTTCAAAATATCGTGGAAGACCTTGAGTAGCGCTCATGAAAATGTCCAAGTCATTACATCTATCGTGCCTCTGCAGTGGCATTATGCGGTATCTTGCAGTATCAATTCGTAATCATTGGACGTTACGCGTAATGATAAACCAAATTAGTTTTGCCAAGCTACCACTCACATGGCAGAAGAAAGTTGTCCAACTGTTCCAATACGTACTTCACGATCACATAATCACGAATTTATCTCAAATGTATTTGCGCAAGAACAAGATAAACCAAGCTAAATTAACTCCTACCTCGTGTTTCCTTACGTATTCATTAAGATGCGATTGAATCATATCACATCTATTTATCTTTGTACCAAAATTTTTGCAATCTATTGGCGTGCGTACATATATAATATATGTAATATACAGGCAGATCCTTATAGAAGACTCAACTTACGGAAATCCAGAGATACGAGTGAAAGTGTTCGAGGGGTGAAAATAACAATAACTAATACCTGGTTAAAGATTATTGTCAAGTAGGTCTATCGTTCAGAAGAGATGGACTATGGACTATTTAGAAAAGACTACCCGCACTCAGGCCACAGTTTCTTCCAGCAGCCATTCATTGTTTTTCTGTCACCTCCTTCCATGCTGCATTGATATTGTCAATGGCCTTCTTAATATTATAATTGGCCCAGAACTGCTTGACTATGGGGTTGTCTGGGCTCTCAGTCATGTTAATCAGCTGACCCATTGTGCGGCTCTGGTAATTTGTCTTGAAAGTGACGATCACACCTTGGTCCATGTGCTGGTTGAGTGCTGTCGTGCTTTTGGGCAGAAACATCTCCTCTATGTTGTCTGCTCAATCTTCCATGGGTGGCTTGTGGCATTGTCAACCAGTAGCAGGAAACTGTTGGCAATGTTTTCTTTGGCAGCATAATCACGCAGTGCAGGGGGGACAAACAATTTCCAACATAACGCTGGTTCATAGAAAACGTCACCCAGGCCTTCTTTTGGTATCTATATATCACTGGAAGATAATCTTTGATATAGTCCTTAAGTGCCCTTGGGTTTTCACAGTGGGAGATCAGTATAGACTTCAGCTTCAGGTCCTCAGCTGCATTACCACCCAGCACCAGGGTTAATCTGTTTTTCGGTGCTTTAAATCCTGGTGTTGTTTTCTTCTCCTTAGCAATAATGGTTCTGTAAGGTTCTGGATGACATTGTCTTCTAATACAGGCCTGTCACGTCGTAGTTGATCATATGTTTCGCACTGTTCCCACACTCTTCAATGTGTATATTTCAGAGTTGGTATGAATGCTGCAGCGGCAGGCATGTCAGAACTTGCTACCTCACCAGTCATCTTGATGTTGTGTAGGGCTACTTGGGTTTTAAAACTGTCGAACCAATGTGCAATGAAAATGGTGGTGACTACGTAGAAAAATAAATTCTGGAACACAAAAGGTCGTTCGTTTTAATGGTGCCACTCCCATCTTCGTAGCTCTTCAACTTTTTGAGTTAAAAAATAGGAGGCATTACTTTTGGAACGACCTTCGTATAAAAAATGGATGCTAGTTATCAATCATAAACGTGCTAAGTGACTTGGTCCATAGAGATGTTACTAAAGTCCCTAGACATCAGTCAATAACTTATACGGAGTAAGTGTTTGAAAGTTGTTTCTGTGGTTTGCAACAAGGAGGTGAGTTTCAGATTACAATATTCCTAGAGTTATCAAGATTAGTAGTTTTCAGGTTTATTTTCTAAACACCAAAACTTGTTATTTGAACTGCTGTGAAAAAATGTATAATATGAACCGTCTTAATGTCCAAGTTATAAGTATCGACC
>NC_134804.1:52767430-52779930 GCF_046742065.1 Oratosquilla oratoria
TTTTTGCTTTTTCCAAATTCCATTATACTACACTTTTTTGTATTGAACTCCATCTCCCACTTCCTACTCCATTCTTGTACTTTATTTAAATCTCTCTGTAGTGATTCACAATCTTCTTCAGTTTTCACTCTTTTCAGTAATTTTGCATAATCTGCAAAGAAGCTCATATAGCTTTCAATTCCTTCATCCATATCATTAATATATATAGCAAACATTATTGGGGCCAGAACTGTTCCCTGCGGGACACCGCTTATTACTTCATTCCATTTTGAGTGCTGATCTCTTATCACTACTCTCATTTTTCTTTCTTGCAAAAAGTCTTCCATCCAATTTAGCAATTTACCTTGTATTCCTCCTTCATATTCTAATTTCTTAAGCAACTTCTTATGTGGTACTTTGTCAAAAGCTTTTTTTAGGTCTAGAAATGCACAATCAGCCCATCCATCTCTTTCTTGTATTATATCTATTAGCCTTGAATAGAAACATATTAAATTGGTGACGCATGATCGTCCTTGTCTGAATCCAAATTGCCTTGGATTTAGTACGTTGTTTTTTTCCAAGTATTTTACCCATCTACTTTTGATAATTCTTTCACATATTTTTGCTATTGTACTTGTTAGAGAGACTGGTCTATAGTTGGTAGGTTCTTCTTTATTTCCTCCTTTATATATAGGTACTATATTTGCTTTTTTCCAATCTTCTGGAACTTTTCCTTCTTTTAAGGAACTGCTTATTATGCTATGTATTTTGTCTGCCAGTTCATTCCTGCATTCTTTCAGAATCCAGTTTGCTATTTCATCTGGCCCATGCGATTTTCTGACATCAAAATTACCCAAGTGTGTCAATATTTCATTCTTTGTTACTTCTATTTCTTCCATAGGGGGGACTTTTTCCTTCCACTCAATCTCTTCAGGTTGTATATTTTCCCTTGTAAACACTGATTTAAAATGTTTGTTCATAATTTCTGCCATTTCCATTTCCTCAGTGTATTCAACTCCTCCTTGTCTTAATTTCTCTAAGTCTTGTTTGTTTTTCAGTTTATTGTTTACAAATCTGTAGAATAGTTTTGGTTGATCTTTACACTTTTCTATAACATCTTTTTCATATTTTCTTTTTTCCTCTCTGCACTTTTGTACATATTCATTTCTATAACCAGTATATATTTTCCATTTTTCAGGTCTTCTGTCTTTTTTCCATCTGTTCCAGGCTTTGTCTCTTTTGTCCTTTAACTCCCTACAACTTTTGTTGTACCAGCATTTTACATATTCTTTTTCTTGTTTTTGTCTTGGGACATACTTTTCCACTCCTTTTTTGTAAATTTTTGTCAAAATATTCCATTTCTCTTCCACTGTTGTTTCTTCTTTGTATATTTCTTCCCAGTTTTCTTGTTGGAAGAATTCTCTTATTTTATCAAAGTTTGTTTTTTCATACATCATTCTTCCTTTTCTATATTGTTCATTTCTTTTCATATATTTTTCTTCATTAAGTTCCAGTTCAATCAATATGTGGTCACTTTTACCTATTGGTGTTTTATATTCAATCTTGTCCACTATTCTAGGTTCAGATGTAATTATTAAGTCTAGCCTCGATGGTTCTTCTTCATTTCTATACCTAGTGTTCTCTTGTATCCATTGTGTCATTGAATGGTCAGTAATCATCTCAAGTAGAGCATTTCCCCATGAGTCATCACCACTCTTTACTGTCATTTCTTCCCAGCAGATTTCTTTGCAATTAAAGTCGCCCATCATAACTATTCTTCCTCCGTCTTCCATTATTTTAGTTAATGCTATCTTTGTGTCCTCTAACATACTTTTATGTTCACTCTCCTCCCATGAGGCTGTTTTCGGAGGCACATAATTTATCACAAACTTTCTGCTCTTCTTATCTCGGTCTTCCACTTCTATCATAATCATCTCTACTGTATTCTTTCCATATATGACACCTTTCACGTTTATATCCTTCTTAGTCAGGAACATAACTCCACCCCCTTGTTTTTTCTCTCTGTTTCTAATCCAATAATTGTATGTATCATGTCCTACACTGTTGGGTGGTAGTGGGCCTTTTAATTTTGTTTCTACAATTCCCATTATGTCCGGTTCTTTTTCTTTCAAATAATCATTCAGTTCATTCAATCCTGTTATCAATCCATCTATATTTGTGTAAGACACTCTTAGTTTTCTGCCACTTCCATTGTATTCTCTGTTTCCCTTATGTTTTTCTTTAGTATGTCGAACTGCTTTATTTTCATGTTCACTACTCTCCAATAGAATCTCTCTTTCTCTGACTCCGTTCTTTCCTCGTTTTTTGCCTTAGCTTCAATTCTTTTCTGCTTTTCTGCCTCTCTTTCCTCCTTATTCATTTCTCTTTTTATCCATACCTTTTTATATTGATCATTTGTTGCTAGTTTCCCTGTCTTGGATAGAATTTTCTCTGCTGTTGTTTGTGACCTGAATTTAATCTTAATTGGTCTGGTCTTATCTGTACTATATTTTCCGAGTCTGAATTTTTCCTCAATTTCCTTTATAATTTCTGGTTCATCTTCCTGGACTAATTTTAATAAACTGCTTACTCTTTCATTTTCCTCCTTGATTCTTGCGGTTCTATCTGGGTTATGTTTCTCTTCCATTCCTAATATAATTATACATTTCTTTTTGTCAGCTAATTCTCTTACTATATTCTCCTTCTGTCTCATCACTTTAATAACTGAGTCTTCATTATGTTCTTTCAATTGCTGTTTGACTATGTCAGTGAATGAAACCTTATTCCCTTCTTGAGTTATTCTCCAATTTTTAGCTTCTGTAGCTATTTTCTCTCTGTTTTCATTACTATTCTTCTTCAATTTCTCATTCTCCTCCTTTACATTTCCTAACTGTCTTTTTAGGTCCTCTATTTCTTCAGTTAAGTTTCTGTTAGCCTTCTCTAGTTGTTCCAACCTTTCAATTCTTTGGAAAATGGAGTCTACGTTACCTAACTTACGCTCCAAGTCCTCGATCACCTTATCAACTCTCTCCTCCAGTCTTATCAGTCGGGGGGGGGGGTTGTGTCCCCCCCACCCTCTTTAAATCCCTGGAACATATTCTCGTCACTTTCTTCTGTATTGCTCCTCTCTATACTTCTAATCTTTACATTTTTATTAGACATTTGATCCTCGCTAAGTCTTTTGTTACCTTCCGCTTGTCTGGCTGGGCAAAGTCTACTCCCTCCTCATCTCCTTCCATTTCCCTCAGTAATCCCTCCCCTTTTCCTCCTTCCCTACGTTCCCACTACTCCACGAGCAATTTCCCCCCCACCCTGCAAAAACACTAGGCACTTCTCTTTGCGCTGGGATCCACAGACTTCACTTTTCTTCAGAACGTCTTCTAAGCCGTCCATTCGTTGAAGTGTGCGTGTGTGTGTGTGTGTGTGTGTGTGCGTGTGTGTGTGTGTGTGTGTGTGTGTGTGTGTGTGTGTGTGTGTGTGTGTGTGTGTGTGTGTGTGTGTGTGTGTGTGTGTGTGTGTGTTTGTGTGTGTGTGTGTTTTCACGAAAACCACTATCTTTATATGTACGGTATAAGGCGTAGCCTCCTAATGGCAGACCAAGTTCTTGAAAGTTATTTGGTACCCTTGGTCTTTGTGTTTGTGCCTTCTGATAAGCACGATGCGCTGTAGGCAGAACTTCTGTTTTTCTCTTCAGTCTTGGCTCCACTTGACCGACGACGGCCAGATGGTGGCTGACAATAGTCATACAGTACAGATGAAAATAGTCCACGTATCAGGTGGATGTGGATGTGAGTATTCATTCACATTTGCATGTTTACCTAATCTACCTAAATATAGTATACATTAAAAAACAACGCTCACGGTGTCCTGTCTTTTACTCTACAGTTTATCATACCTCGATCCATATTCATTTATAGTTCCAACTTGGTCTATATCCTTTTTTCAATTTTCATATCTAGATTTCAAAATATGTATTGTTCCAGTGCTACATCACCTAAGTTGTTCCAAGTATCTATACATATGTATAGATAAACTGTATTTCTTCACATCCTTAAAGCTCTCCCATACCTAATAAAGAGATCTCTTCTGTCAATGTAGTCTATCCCTTTAACGACCTGAATATTGTAATCATATCACGTGTGTGCGTGCGCGCGCGCGCGCGCGTGTGTGTGTGTGTATGTGTGTGTAATCCAAAGGCTCTGAGGAGTAAATATTCGACATACCAGGCTGCTTTATGAGATATAGTCACAAGCAATATTTTTGACCCACGCTATAGTTCTCCTAACGTCAATACGATTTCCTTTTTTTCGAATATGTTATATGTTTTCCTATGTAGTATTTAGCTTAAAGTTGGATAAATTTCCTTTATAGACAGCAAGAAAACAAGAAAAAAATAGTTGGGTGGGTCAAAACCGTTGCTCGTGACTGCACGTCTATCTCTTCCTCGGTCATCAACGATGAAAATGTTCCGGTGAAGTGTGATATGAGTGATGCTGGGTGGTGATGCTGTCTTTTTCGGCACTGACCCACTACTTAATGACTCCCCACAGGTTGTCAGCACGATGGAGAAATGTTCCCCAACGGGACGATGAAGATTCTAGATAGAAGCAAGTGTAATATATCGATCTGTGTTGACGGCGAATGGGTACCAATCCAAGATGATCCTTGTGGTCCGCGGAACAATGGAGTGTAAGGACATTCATATATCTATTCCTTTTATACGAACCAGTGTTCATATACGGTACATCTTCGTTAAAAAAGAAAAAAAAAATCTTCATATTCGACTAAGAGCGTAGTTCCTAGTGCCACTGTACCTTCTCACAAAATATATGTAATGTTACATATATCATATCATATATATATATATATATATATATATATATATATATATATATATATTTATATATATATTTATATATATATATATATATATATATATATATATGTATGTGTATACATACACAATGAATGGTTCCCAGTGATCAATTAATATCCTTTTTCAACCACAAATCACTTTTAATTTCATGCCATCGCAGTCGAGACAGAGTCGCTCGATGGAGGCATCCGTTGGAAATTGAAACGTGGACGAGCCGAGGATTCAAACCCAGCTAACTCGTAATAAAGTTACAGTGAAGTAAACCAATACGCTCTCTTGATAGCGTATTGGTTTACGTCACTGTAATTTTGTTACGGGTTGACTGGGTTCGAATCCTCGGCTCGTCCACGTTTCAATTTCCGACGGATGGATCCATCGAGCGACTCTGTCTCGACTGCGATGGCATGGAATTAAAAGTGATTTGTTGTTGAAAAAAGATATATATTTATATATACATTTATACATATGCATATATATACATATAAACACACACACACACACACACACACACACACACACACACACACACACACACACACACACACACACACACACACACACACACACACACACACACACACACACACACACACACACACACACATATATATATATATATATATATATATATGTATGTATACACATATATGATATATACATATATATATGTACAGTATATATATATATATATATATATATATATACAGTATATACATACATATATATATATACAGTATATACATACATATATATGATATATATATATATGTATAACCACGAGTGTGGTTAATTCTCTGGTGAAACACGAAATTTGGGGGAGGGGGAGGAAACTTGTTGACAATTTCTTTGGTGATGAATAATTCTGATACTATATCTGGGGTCCATTAAACCTTGGAAATATTCATCGTGAAGAGTTCTGGAGGACTGGAGGAGTGCCTGTATAGTTTTACTTTACAAGAGAAAAAGGGACATGTGTGAGTGTAGTAGTTTCAGAGGGATCAGCTTGTTAAATGTAGTTGGGAAGGCTTATGGAAAGGTTTTGACTGAGAGAATTAGGAATGGAACACAGGGAGCAAGTGGTGAGGAACAGTGTGGGTTTAGAACTGGTAAAGGTTGCGTGGATCAGATTTTTGTGGTATGACAGATATGTCAGAAAGCTTTAGGAAAAGGTAAGGATGTTTTTTTGGGGCCTATATGGATTTGGAAAAGGCTTATAACAGGGTAGACAGGAAGGCACTGTGGGAGGTATTGCAGATATATGGGACAGGAGGAAACCTTTTAAGAGCAGTCAAGACTTTTACGTGAGTAGTAGAGCCTGTGTTAGAATCAGAAATGGAGAGAGTGAGTGGTTTGAGGTAAAGGTGGGACTTTGCCAGGGATGTTCAATTTATACATGGATGGGGTGGTGTGAGAGGTAAATGCAAGGGAATTGGCGATGGTTGATAAAATGGAGAAACATGGGAGATAAGTCAGCTGTTTTTGCTGACGACACTGCACTTGTAGCAGGATCAGAGGAAGTTAGTGACAGAGTTTGGGAAGGTGTGCGAAAGAAGGAAGTTGAAGATAAACGTGGGTAAATGTAAGGTTAAGTGTAGTTGGGAAGGCTTATGGGAGGGTCTTGATTGAGAGGATTAGGAGAGGAACAGAGGAAGTAATTCATGAGGAACAGTGTGGATTTAGGATGGATAGAGGTTGTGTAGGTCAGATTTTTGTGGTGAGACAGATATGTGAAAAAGCTATAGGAAAAAGTAAGGATGTATTTCGGGTTTTTTATGGACCTGGAAAAGGCTTATGACAGGGTAGACACAGGAAGGCACTGTGGGAGATATATGGGATAGGAGGAAAGCTGTTAATAGCGGTCAAGAGTTTTTACGCGAGTAGTAGACCTTGTGTTAGGATTAGAAATGGAGCATGAGTGGTTTGAGGTAAAGGTGGGACTTCGTCAGAAATGACTTATGTCGCCTTGGGTGTTTAATTTATACACGGATGGGGTGGTGCGAGAGGTGAATGCAAGGGTAGTGGGTCAGGGATTGGAGATGTTTAAAGAAAATAAAGAAAAGTGGGAAATAAGCCAGTTGTTGTTTGCTGACGACACTGCGCTTGTAGCAGGATCAGAGGAGTAATTGAGGAAGTTAGTGACAGAGTTTGGGAAGATCTATGAAAGAAGGAAGTTGAAGATAAATGTGGGTAAAAGTAAGGTGATGAGATGTACAAGGGAAAAAAGTAGCAGCAGACTGGAAGTGAGTATTAAGGGAGAGAGACTGGAGGAAGTGGATAGTTTTAGATACTTGGGTGCAAATGTGGCAGGAAAGGGAGGAGTGGTGGTGGAGGTAGAATGTAGATTGAGAGAAGCAAGTAAACGCCTTGGTGGATTAAAAAATCTAATGAGAATTAGACATTTTGGAATGGATGCTAAGAGGATACTGTATGAAGGAGTAATTGTGACAACACTGTATGGGGCAGAAACATGGAACATAAGAGAAAAAGGGAGAAGGAGTTTGAATATGTTTGAGATGAAATGCCTGAGAAGTATGATAGGGGTTACTAGGCTAGAGTGAGAAATGAGGAGGTGAGGAGGAGAACAGGGGTGGAAAGGGAGCTGGGAGATAGGATTAATGAAAGAGTATTGGGATGGTTTGGACACATGGGAGGAATAAGTGAAGAAAGATTAGTAAAAGAGGTGTGGAAGACAGAGGTGGAAGGGGTGAACATGAGGGGTTGACCTAGGATGAGATGGATGGATGGGGTACAAGGAGCACTGTGAAAGAGGGGAATGCCTGTTGGGGAAGGACGGGAGAGGACAGAAGATAGAGGTGAATGGAGAATGGTTGTGTATGGATGATGCTGTGATGCATGAGGTGGAGTGGGTGGGAGATGGGGGTTGAGGCGTATGTATGAGAAATAAATTGATGCAACCCGAAGGGATTTCTCCCCGTCTCCTCCTTTTCTACATTAGGGAACGGAGAGGGGGTGTCGCCGAATTAATGAAGCGGCCTTTCTGTGGATGTGCTGTGTCTTGCGACACTGCTTCTGAACCAGGGCAGTGGACAGGGAGGGAAGAGGGTGGAGGGGAGTGGAGTATATAGGATATGGAATGGGTGGGAGTGGTTTCTATGCCTTTGATTTTTGGCTACCTCCCGTGTAAGGGGGAAGAAAGTCTTTGGTATATGTATGTAAAAGTAAGGTGATGAGATATACAAGGGGAGAAAGTGCCAGTAGACTGGAACTAAGTATTAAGGGAGAGAGACTGGAGGAAGTGGATAGTTTTAGATACTTGGGTGCGAATGTGGTGGTAAAGGTAGGATTGGAGATGAGGTAGAATGTAGATTGAGAGAAGCAAGTACATGCCTTGTGGGATTAAAAAGTGTAATGAGAAATAGACATTTGGGAATGGATACTAAAAGGAGACTGTATGAAGAAGTGATTGTGACGACAACACTGTATGGGGCAGAAACATGGAACATAAGAGAGGAAGCGAGGAGGAGTTTGAATGTGTTTGGGATGAGGTACCTGAGATGTATGATAGGGGTTACTAGGCTGGTTAGAGAGAGAAACGAGGTGAGGAGGAGAACGGGAGTGGAAAGGGAGTTGGGTGATAGGGTTGATGAAAGAGTATTGGGATGGTTTGGACACATGGGAGGAATGAGTGAAGAAAGGTTAGTAAAAGAGGTGTGGAAGGCAGAGGTTGAAGTGGTGAACATGAGGGGGCGACCATGGATGAGATGGATGGACGGGGTAAAAGGGGCATTAGAAAAGAGGGGAACGTCTGTAGAGGAAGGACGGGAGAGGACCAAAAATAGAGGTGAGTGGAGAATGGTTGTATATGGATGATGCTGTGATGCACGAGGAGAGTGTGGGGGGGGGGGAGATTGAGGGAGTATGTGTGAAAAATAAATTTACGCAGCTGAAGGGAGGTAGCCAAGATCAAAAGCATAAAATCCACTCCCACCCATTCCATGCACACGTACTCCACTCCCATTCACCCCCTCCCTCCCACTAATCACGGGTCCTTCTGGATGACGTGTCATCCCTGCATCTCGCCCACTGCCTTGGGTCAGAAGTAGTGTCGCAAGACACAGCACATCCACAGCAAGGCCGCTTCATTAAATAGGCGACCCCCCTCTCCGTCCCCTTATGCACAAATGGAGAAGACAATGAGAAATACAGGTCTTCGGACTGCGTCAATTTATGATGAATCACAGGAGTCTTAGTCTTGACTTTATTCCTCACTAAGACTATTCAAGACTAAGGCTCTTGTGTTTCCTACTCCGCTTACGTCATATATATATATATATATATATATATATTTACACACACACACACACACACACACACACACACACACACACACACACACACACACACACACACACACACACACACACACACACACACACACACACACACACACACACACACACACACACACATATATATATATATATATATATATATATATATATATATAATACTTATACATACATATTTATACGTATATATGTATATATACATTTATATATATATATATATATATATATATATATATATATATGTTTTGTATCTGTGTGTTTGTGTTTGTATGTGTATATGTGTGTACGTGTGTGTATATGGGTACATTTGCAGGTATATCTATATAATTACATGTACATAAAATTACACATGGTCTTCCATTATCTATATCTATATATAATATATATATATATATATACATATATATATATATATATATATATCTATATATAATATATATATATATATATACATATATATATCATACATGATTTTATATTGTATGTCATTATATCATATTCTTTACTTTATTCACTTCCCTTGAAGGAGGTCAAATAATCGCATGGACAATATTGACACAGATGATGACTTGAAAACCATAAGAAATACATTGCATAACCCAAGTTTTGGCGACCAAGAATGTAAGTTATCATTTTTATTTCACGAATCGAATGACCACGATTTTTTTCATTATAATTCTATGAATGAGCATATTAAAATTCCGTAATCTAAACCTGTGAATGTTTCGAAATTTTCACTTTATTCTTCCTCCTCTGACAGTACCACTGCATGGTGAGAATACTAAGGACGGTGGAAGGATGGAACGCATGCAAGAGAGCCTATCTTTATCAAAATATTGCTATGAAAGAGCAGATTATTGCCAATTAAACTGCTCCAATAGTTCAGCGCAATGTCACTACGTATGCCAAAGTGATTTTGATAAATGCATGCCAAACCGTTCAGATAATGCTAGAACATTTGACGGAGGCGTCCCCGAAAACCGGATTGTTTATAGAAGGACTCGATGTAAGTATTGTGAACACAACTTGACGAGCCTAAGATGATATTTACATTTTCCCCATCTGTCGAATGTACGATACTATTTCGATATTTTCTCTCGCTTTGTGCCCAGACTCTTCGCAGGAACGCCACGACTTGACGAGCGTACAATGATATGTATTAAAATTTGGCGTCGGTACGATAATATTTCCACATTCTTTCTTACATTGGTTATGCAAATGTGCCAGAACCTTCGTATGAACTTGACAAGCGTATGATAATCGATTTTTTTTCCCTTTGATCCCATGTTTAAACAGTGATTTGTACCTTAGCTGTCCTAGGCTCGCTTGAAATAAACAAGGTTGGATACATTTTCATCTGTATTCTAATTGTTATGTAAGCTGTTGTTGTTGTTGTTCTTTTCATTCTATAGTAGATGCCCATCTTGTTTGCTGTGCACAATTTGAACAAATCCAGCTTTGCCACATTTCCTGAAAAATAGCGTCCTCTGTTGCTTATCACGATCTAAACGAATCCAGCGGTGTCACATTTCATGAATACACCATATAACCAGTTCAAACAAAATGACATTTACACTTGGCATCTTCAGGCATTATTGACACAGGTGCATTTCTAGAACGAATAATCTTTTACTACATTTTTGTCTCTATTAGAGTTGAAATAATTTGTTGTTTTTTCAGGTTGTGTATACAACCTACAACACTATTTCCATGGCGAGACCATTGCCATAATTAACGATACTTATGGAAGAGGCTGCAGAAAGATGTACTGCTACAATAGCTATATCTACACTCAAAATTATGAATGTTGTAAGTATTGCCCACAAATTGCTTATGCAATATTGAAGCACGATGATATTCAAGTGAAGTAATAATAAAATACATAAAGCAACAGTTCCCAAGGACGATGATAATAGAATGTTGTAGTAATCACAGACAGATGCTCAATTTATTTATTTCTTTGTTTATTCATCTTTTAATCTATTTGTTTAATAGTTTATATACTTATTCATTTATCTATTTATTCATCTATCTCTTTATTTTTTATTTATTAATATATTTATTTTATTTACTCATTCATTTATTCATATATTCACTTACATATTTGTTAGTTTGTCTATCTACTTATTTTAATTTATATATTTCCCATTTGTCAATTTATTAATTGATTAATTATCTTCATCTATTTTTGTATTCAATATTGGGGATGCCATTGTCAATTTGTCAGTTATTACAGAAACGATTTTGATGTCCTCAAACACTATCACTTTGCTTTACCTAGCTAGAGCTACTACTTAGATCTCCCACTTCAGTCTTTTCACTGGCTAACTCAACCTTATAAGTTTCATCATGTCTGGGGTCAGGCGATTTTTATTCAGGTGAGGGAAACTCTCAGGCATTCAGAAGATTAGAAATCTTCTCGGTTAACTCTTCCACTAGCTAATTCACGAGTATAATCTTATCTATTTAATTATTTATTCATTTGTTTATTAAAAATTTCATTTATTAATTTAGTTATATATTTAGTTCTTCATTTATTCATTCGTTTATTTATTTGTTTATTTTATCTATTTATTAATTTATTCATTTATCTATTTATTTATTCATTTATATATCTATTCATTTACTAATCTACCTATTCATTATTATTTTTACTCCATCTATCTATTTATCTTTTAATCTATTAATTCATTTACATATTCATTCATTTACTTATTCCTTGACTCACGCATGCCTCATATACATATATATATATTTTAATATATATGTATATATATATATATATATATATATATATGTATATATATATGTATATATATATATATGTATATATATATACATATATATATATATATATATATATATGTATATATATGTATATATATATATATATATATATATATATATATATATATATATATATATATATATATATATATATATATATATATATTAGTGAATTTAGGGAACAGGTTTTCATCGATACATTTTCTATTAAATATCACTGCATACTCTGCATTGGTGATCTTCTAAAGACTTTCTATTCTATTCCGAATGAGTCCATGCTTGGAAATAAAAACCAACATTTAACGACATTTCGCCTACACATTAGGCATCTTCTGGTAATTTTATTGAAGATATTTCTTAGAAGAATATAAATACATAAAAGAAGACATAAAGGAGAGGTCTGGTTACATGAGTCATGTTCTATGGTTGACACGGGATGCTCCGAAGAGTTCTAAAATACCACACATATTTTGTTGAATGTTGATTAATGGCATATGGTTTCTAATAAAAACAGCCTCTAAACAGTTCAGTTTCTTCCTGCTATTATT
>NC_134804.1:52784930-52802430 GCF_046742065.1 Oratosquilla oratoria
TATAATTATTGGATTAGATACAGAGAGATAAAACAAGGGGGTGGAGTTATGTTCCTGACTAAGAAGGATATAAACGTGAAGAGTGTCACATATGGAAAGAACAGAGTAGAGATGATTATGATAGAAGTAGAAGACAGAGATAAGAAGAGCAGAAAGTTTGTAATAAACTACGTGTCCCCAAAAACAGCCTCGTGGGAAGAGAGTGAACATAAAAGTATGTTAGAAGACACAAGAATAACATTAAACAAGATAATGGAAGATGGAGGAAGAATAGTTATGATGGGCGACTTTAATTGCAAAGAAATCTGCTGGGAAGAGATCACCGTAAAGGGTGGAGAAGACTCATGGGGAAATGTTCTACTTGAGATGATTATTGATCACACAATGACACAATGGATCCAAGAGAACACTAGGTATAGAAATGAAAAAGAACCATCAAGACTAGACCTAATAATCACATCAGAACCTGAAATAGTGGAAAAGATAGAATACCAGGCACCAATAAGTAAAAGTGACCACATATTAATAGAACTAGAACTAAATGAGAAAAAATACATGAAAAGAAATGAACAATATAGAAAAGGAAGATTGATGTATGAAAAAACAAATT
Source organism: Oratosquilla oratoria (assembly GCF_046742065.1). Classification (NCBI taxonomy): domain Eukaryota; kingdom Metazoa; phylum Arthropoda; class Malacostraca; order Stomatopoda; family Squillidae; genus Oratosquilla; species Oratosquilla oratoria. The sequence continues at coordinate 52,785,541 of NC_134804.1, forward strand.
TTTGATCAAATAAGAGAATTCTTTCAAAATGAAAACTGGTAAAGAATACACAAAGAAGATACAGCAGTAGAAGAGAAATGGAATATTTTGACAAAAATTTATAAAAAAGGAGTGGAAAAGTATGTCCCAAGACAAAAACAAGAAAAAGAATATGTAAAGTGCTGGTACAACAAAAGTTGTAGAGTGTTAAAAGACAAAAGAGACAAAGCTTGGACCAAATAGAAGAAAGACAAAAGACCTGAAAATGGAAAATATATACTTGTTATAGAAATGAGTATGTACAAGCGTGCAGAGAGGAAAAGAGAAAATATGAAAAAGATGTCATAGAAAATGTAAAGATCAACCAAAACTATTCTACAGATTTGTAAACAACAAACTGAAAAACAAACAATCTTGATGTTAGAAAATCGCATGGGCACCAGATGAAATAGCAAACTGGATTTTGAAAGAATGCAGAAATGAACTGGCAGACAAAATACATAGCATAATAAATAGTTCCTTGAAAGAAGGAAAAGTTCCAGAAGATTGCAAAAAAGCAAATATAGTACCTATATATAAAGGAGGTAATAAAGAAGACCCTACCAACTATAGGCCAGTCTCTCTAACAAGTACAATAGCAAAAATTTGTGAAAGAATTATCAAAAGTAAATGGGTAAAATATTTAGAAAACAACAGCGTGCTAAATCCAAGGCAACTTGGATTCAGACAAGGACGGTCATGCGTCACTAATTAAATATGTTTCTATTCAAGGCTAATAGATATAGTACAAGAAAGAGATGGGTGGGCTGATTGTGCATTTCTAGACCTAAAAAAAAGCTTTTGACAAAGTACCACATAAGAAGTTGCTTAAGAAATTAGAAACTGAAGGAGGAATACAGGGCAAACTGCTTAAATGGATGGAAGACTTTTTGCAAGAAAGAAAAATGAGAGTAGTGATAAGAGACAAACACTCAAAATGGGATGACGTAATAAGCGGTGTTCCACAAGGAACAGTTCTGGCCCCAATAATGTTTGCTATATATATTAATGATATGGATGAAGAAATTGGAAGTTATATGAGCTTCTTTGCAGATGATGCAAAACTATTAAAAAAAGTGAACACGGAAGAAGATTGTGAGTCTCTACAGAGTTATCTAAATAAAGTATGGGAATGAGGAAGTGGGAGATGGAGTTCAACACTAAAAAGTGTAGTATAATGGAATTTGGAAAAAGCAAAAACAGAATAACAGATCATATAAATTGGGAGAAGAAGGAATAAAAAAAGTAGAAAATGAGAAGGACCTGGGAGTAAATTTTATGAATAATATGTCACCTGAGAAACATATAAATAAGATTTTTGGAGAAACTTATAATGTAATAAGAACAACCAAAGTGGCATTTACATACCTGGATGAAGAAATGGTGAAGAAATTTCTAACCACTCTGATAAGACCAAGATTGGAATATGCAGCAACGATGTGGTCACCAAGTACAAAAAAATGTAAAAAAAAAAAAAAAAAAAAAAAAAAAATTGAAAGAATACAAAGAGCAATTACAAAATTGGCACCAATACTCTCAAAACTATCATATGAAGAGAGACTAGCAAAACTTGAACTACAGACACTAGAGCAAAGAAGAGAGGAGATTTGATAGCTATTTACAGAATCATGAAAGGCATAGAAATTATTGATAGAATCTGATAAAATGGGATGATAGAAATACAAGAGGGCACGGAAAGAAAATCAAGAAAGACAGCTACAGAAGAGATGTGAAAAAGAACAGCTTTCCTCACAGAGTAATAGACAGTTGGAACAAGTTAGATGAGAAAGTGGTGTGTGCAAAAACAATACATGAATTTAAAAATAGTTTAGATAAAATGAGAAATGAAGACGGGACACCACGAGCATAGCTCCCCTTCCCGTAAAATACAACTAGGTAAATACACACACACACACACACACACACACACACACACACACACACACACACACACACACACACACACACACACACACACACACACACACACATATACATACACACACACACACACACACACACACACACACACACACACACACACACACACACACACACACACACACACACACACACACACACACACACACACACACACACACTCACTTGCCCACCAGAGTTAGAGTGCAGGCTCGCAGTGAAACAATGCAATTCACAGCAGCGTCTGCTCTCTGGCTCAACAGTCCTTAAAGCGCAGTAGGTGACGGCTTCAGTCGCAGCTACTCAGCGCTTCTTGGCGCAGAGTCCTCACCACCTATTAGCATTGAGATCTTACCTCAACGTGTCCTCCTGGTCGAATCGTGACCACAGAATACCAGCTGTGTCTGATCGTAAGGACGTCGTTGCAAGACAGAGAGTTGCTGAATGGAAGGGAACATCTCTTGAAGGACAGGTAGATAGCGTTGATACTGTAGTAACTGGGGTTGTAGTAGCGACTTACAACTAAAGTAGAGTTACAGTAAGCGTCGTAGTGATATGTGACATCATCGAAGGTCTTATAGTGGGACCCAATGTAGCAGTAGGGACCTGGCATCGGAAAGATGAAAGAATAAGTCATCTGGAGGGAGATAGCCCTACGAAAATCTCCTATAGGTTTTCAAAGTCTTTACTAATACTGCTCTAGCATGATGAGACAAGGATCAATGTCATCAAAGGCATTAGAGTAAAACAAATCAATGTTTAATAAGCTGGAAAAATTAAGTATTATTTCTATGGGAGATCTTGCAAAATTGGCTATTGGCTTTCAAAGTTAATACTGCATAGGCATGGTGGGATATGACTCGATATCATAAAATACATTAGAATTGAAAACACATAAAGTAAAAAAAAAAAAAAAAAATCCAGATTTCACAAGCTGGAGTTTTTTCAGTTTCTGTTCCTAAATTCATAGAAATAATGCTATGATTTTTTTTTTTGCCATTGCAAAGTTACTTGTCAATTATCTATATACTGAAACAGGCTTCCAGTGACTACTTTGAGAGTAACGTTTACTTCCCAAAGACCATTATTTCATACCTAAAGTGACTGGACGTTAAAGTCATTTGTTTCAGTAAAATAGAATATACTATTTTTTGATGCAAAGTGTATACAGTTCTTCTGGGATGGTATGAGCAAATGTTGGAAACGTGAAGTTAGGAAAAAATAGTTTATAGTTTTTAGTTTGTGAATTTTTTAGGAAGTTTAAACTTACTAAAAGGAGAACTGAAAGACATTAGAGATAACAATCTGGTCAATTTTTGCTTTGTTAGTTTTGATTTCAGGAATTCTGTCTTTGTGAGCAACTTTTAGATTCCATTTCTTTATATACAAGTCCTGGGCATCAAGAATTGTTGTTCATCCTATTATGATTCTATCTTATTAGAATAAGGACAACGAGAACAACAATGCTAAAAGGAAAAAATAATGTACAAAGAAGTAATATTGTGACTCACAATTGGTCGTTTCGGTACAGCTGTCTACCCATTTCCCTTTACGCACTGGAGAGCGAGACAAACACCTGGGTGTATATGGGATCCATTCACGTACAATTTGCCTCTGTAGTAACAGCCTGTAATAATGATGAGGATATGCGTGAACATATCACCTCATCTGAAAATCGTCATCTGTGCATATGATGATGTGTCACATCCTGTCAACTAAACATTTTATACATCTGCAGAAGTTTCTAATAATCTCTCTGAAACGTGAATAGAAACCACTGGGCACATGAGAAGGCTCTAATTGAAGCAAAATCTAAACAACAACAACCAAAAACAACCTTATTTTGCATTATATGAACGTATATGAAGACGTTTACTGGAAGATGAAACTTACAGGGACATGTGTCCTTCGACTTGTCAATGACCTCATTATAGCAGACCTTAAGTATACACTTCATGGCGTTCAGTTCCACAATACTGCCGTACTTATAATACTTCCCATGAACCTTGCAACCTGCAAGCAAAGTAAATTCGCATGAATACATGTAGATGTACACATACTTACATATGATATTAAGCTTATTACGTATGTGATTCACCATGGTCTTGGATCACGTGTTGGACTCGTGATCGACAGCTATTACCCTCCCAGAAGAGAGCTCAGAGCTCATATATGACCGATCTATGGATACTGCTGTTACTGTGTGTGAGTGTGTGTATGTGTGTGTGTGCGATTGTCTTTGTATATTTACCTAGTTGTATTTTACGGGAAGGGGAGCTATGCTCGTGATGTCCCTTCTTCATATCTCATTTTATCTAAACTATTTTTAAATTCATGTATTGTTTTTGCACACACCACTTTCTCATCTAACTTGTTCCAACTGTCTATTACTCTGTGAGGAAAGCTGTTCTTTTTCACATCTCTTCTGTAGCTGTCTTTCTTGATTTTCTTTCCGTGTCCTCTTGTGTTTCTATCATCCCATTTTATCAGATTCTCTCTATCAATAATTTCTATGCCTTTCGTGATTCTGTAAATAACTATCAAATCTCCTCTCTCTCTTCTTTGCTCTAGTGTCTGTAGTTCAAGTTTTGCTGGTCTCTCTTCATATGATAGTTTTGAGAGTGTTGGTGCCAATTTTGTAATTGCTCTTTGTATTCTTTCAATTTTTTTTATACATTTTTTTGTACTTGGTGACCGCATCGTTGCTGTATATTCCAATCTTGGTCTTATCAGAGTAGTTAGAAATTTCTTCACCATTTCTTCATCCAGGTATGTAAATACTACTTTAATTGTTCTTATTACATTATAAGTTTCTCCAAAAATCTTATTTATATGTTTCTCAGGTGACATATTATTAATAACAATGTCTCCCAGGTCCTTCTCATTTTCTACTTTTTTTATTCCTTCTTCTCCCAATTTATATATTCCTGTTATTCTGTTTTTGCTTTTTTCAAATTCCATTATACTACACTTTTTAGTGTTGAACTCCATCTCCCACTTCCTACTCCATTCCCATACTTTATCTAGATAACTCTAGGGACTCACAATCTTCTTCCGTGTTCACTTTTTACAACTTTTTTTTCAAAATATTCCATTTCTCTTCTACTATTGTATCTTCTTTGTGTATTCATTCCCAGTTTTCATTTTGAAAGAATTCTCTTATTTGATCAAAATTTGTTTTTTCATACATCAATCTTCCTTTTCTATATTGTTCATTTCTTTTCATGTATTTTTTCTCATTTAGTTCTAGTTCTATTAATATGTGGTCACTTTTACTTATTGGTGCCTGGTATTCTATCTTTTCCACTATTTCAGGTTCTGATGTGATTATTAGGTCTAGTCTCGATGGTTCTTCTTCATTTCTATACCTAGTGTTCTCCTGAATCCATTGTGTCATTGTGTGGTCAATAATCATCTCAAGTAGAATATTTCTCCATGAGTCTTCTCCACCCTTTACGGTCATCTCTTCCCAGCAGATTTCTTTGCAATTAAAGTCGCCCATCATAACTATTCTTCCTCCATCTTCCATTATCTTGTTTAATGTTATTCTTGTGTCTTCTAACATACTTTTATGTCTTCTACTTCTATCATAATCATCTCTACTCTATTCTTTCCATATGTGACACTCTTCATGTTTATATCCTTCTTAGTCAGGAACATAACTCCACCCCTTTGTTTTATCTCTCTGTATCTAATCCAATAATTATATGCATTGTGTCCTATGCTATTGGGTGGTAGTGGACCTTTTAATTTTGTCTCTACAATTCCCATTATGTCTGGTTCTTTTTCCTTCAGATACTCGTTCAGTTCATTCAGTCCTGTTATTAATCCATCTATATTTGTGTAGGACACTCTTAACTTTCTGTTATTTCCATTGTATTCTCTGTTTCTTTTATGTTTCTCTCTGTTATGGTCCATTTCCTCAATTTCATATTCACTACTCTCCAGTAGAATTCTTCTTTTTCTGACTCCGTTCTAGTCTAGTTTTTTCTTTAGCTTCTTTCCTTTTCCTTTTTTCTTCCTCCCTTTCCTCTAAATTCATTTCTATTTTTATCCATATCTTTTTATATTGTTCACTTGCTGCTAGCTCCCCTGTTTTTGGTAAGATATTCTCTGCTGTTGTTTGTGACCTGAATTTAATCTTAATTGGTCTGGTCTTATCTGTAATATATTTTCCGAGCCTAAACATCTCTTCGATTTGCTTCATTATTTGAGGTTCATTTTCCTGAACTAATTCTAGTAAACTGCTTACTTTTTATTTTTCCTCACTGATTCTTGAAGTTCTATCTAGGTTATGTTTCTCTTCCATTCCTAATATAATTATACATTTCTTTTTATTTGCTAAGTCTCTTACTATATTCTCCTTCTGTCTCATCACTTTGATAACTGAGTCTTCAGTTTGTTCTTTCATTTGCTTTTTAATTATGTCAGTAAATGCAACTTTACTGTTTTCCTGGATTTTTTTCCACCCCTGTGCTTCTTTTGCTATGGCCTCTTTATTGTCTTTATTGTTCCTTTTTAATTTTTCATTCTCCTCTTTTACTTTTTTTAACTGTTTTTTTATTTCTTCTATTTCATTAGTTAAATTTTTGTTCGCCTTCTCTAGTTCTTCCAATCTTTCAACTCTCTGCGCAATGTTGGTTACGTTACCGAACCTGTCTTCCCAATGTTCGATCATCTTATCAAGTTTCTCCTCTAGTCTTTTCAATCGGGGGAGGTTGGTATCGCCCCCACCCTCATTAAATCTCTGGAAATTATTATCCTCACCTTCCATTGTGCTGCTCTTATCTATATTTCTAATCTTTACAATTTTGTTAATCCCATCACCAGAATCATCGGTCCTCCGTTTGTTTACAAGACGTCTGGCCTCGTGGACCAAGTCTTCTCCTTCCCCATATCCTTTCATTTCCCTCATTAACCCCTCCCCTTCTCCTTTTTCCTCACTTTCCTACGACACCACGAGTTATCCCCTTCCCTGTAAATACAATAGGTACTTCCTTTGCGTAGATCCACGAAAATTTCCCTTTTTTCAGAACTCTAATCTTCGCCGTCCATCCGACAAAAGTGTGTATTTACCTAAATGTATTTATCTCGTTGTATTTTACGGGAAGGGGAGCTATGCTCGTGGTGTCCCGTCTTCATATCTCATATTATCTAAACTATTTTTAAATTCATGTATTGTTTTTGCACACACCTCTTTCTCATCTAACTTGTTCCAACTGTCTATTACAATGTGATGAAAGCTGTTCTTTTTCAGATCTCTTCTGTAGCTTTCTTTCTTGATTTTCTTTCCGTGTTCTCTTGTGTTTCTACCATCCCATTTTTTCAGATTCTCCCTATTATTAATTTCTATGCCTTTCATGATTCTGTAAATAGCTATCAAATCTCCTCTCTCTCTTCTTTGCTCTAGTGTCTGTAGTTCAAGTTTTGCTAGTCTCTCTTCATTTAATAGTTTTGAGAGTGTTGGTGCCAATTTTGTAATTGCTCCTTGTATTCTTTCAAGTTTTTTTTTTATAATTTTATTTTTTTGTACCTGGTGACCACATCGTTGCAGCATATTCCAATCTTGATCTTATCAGAGTGATTAGAATTTTCTTCACCATTTCTTTATCCAGGTATGTAAATGCTACTTTAATTGTTCTTATTAAATTATAAGTTTCTCCAAAAATCTTATTTGTTTCTCAGGTGACATATTATTCATAATAATGACTCCCAGGTCCTTCTCAGTTTCTTCTTTTTTTATTCCTTCTTCTCCCAATTTATATGATCCTGTTATTCTGTTTTTGCTTTTTCCAAATTCCATTATACTACACTTTTTAGTGTTGAACTTCATCTCCCACTTCCTACTCCATTCCCATACTTGATTGAGATCACTCTGTAGTGACTCACAATCTTCTTCCGTGTTCACTGTTTTTAATAGTTTTGCATCATCTGCAAAGAAGCTCATATAACTTCCAATTTCTTCATCCATATCATTAATATATATAGCAAACATTATTGGGGCCAGAACTGTTCCTTGTGGAACACCGCTTATTACGTCATCCCATTTTGAGTGTTTGTCTCTTATCACTACTCTCATTTTTCTTTCTTGCAAAAAGTCTTCCATCCATTTAAACAGTTTGCCCTGTATTCCTCCTTCAGTTTCTAATTTCTTAAGCAACTTCTTATGTGGTACTTTGTCAAAAGCTTTTTTTAGGTCTAGAAATGCACAATCAGCCCATCCATCTCTTTCTTGTATTATATCTATTAGCCTTGAATAGAAACATATTAAATTAGTGACGCATGATCGTCTCTGTCTGAATCCAAGTTGCCTTGGATTTAGCACGCTGTTTTTTTTTTTCTAAATATTTTACCCATTTACTTTTGATAATTCTTTCACAAATTTTTGCTATTGTAATTGTTAGAGAGACTGGCCTATAGTTGCTAGGGTCTTTTTTATTACCTCCTTTGTATATAGGTACTATATTTGCTTTTATCCAATCTTCTGGAACTTTTCCTTCTTTCAAGGAACTATCTATTATGCTATGTATTTTGTCTGCCAGTTCATTTCTGCATTCTTTCAAAATTCAGTTTGCTATTTCATCTGGTCCATGCGATTTTCTAGCATCAAGATTACTCAAGTGTTTCATTATTTCATTTTTTGTTACTTATATTTCTTTCATAGGGGGGACTTTCTCTTTCCATTCGATCTCCTCCGGTTGTATATTCTCCCTTGTAAACACTGATTTAAAATGCCTGTTCATAATTTCCGCCATTTCTATTTCCTCTGTGCATTCAACTCCTCCTTGTCTTAATTTCTCCAAGTCTTGTTTCCTTTCAGTTTGTTGTTTACAAATCTGTAGAATAGTTTTGATTGATCTTTACATTTTTCTATGACATCTTTTTCATATTTTCTCTTTTCCTCTCTGCACGCTTGTACATACTCATTTCTATAACAAGTATATATTTTCCATTTATCAGGTCTCTTGTTTTTCTTCCATTTGGTCCAAGCTTTGTCTCTTTTGTCTTTTAACTCCCTACAACTTTTGTTGTACCAGCACTTTACATATTCTTTTTCTTGTTTTTGTCTTGGAACATACGTTTCCACTCCTTTTTTTTTTATAATTTTTTTGTCAAAATATTCCATTTCTCTTCTACTATTGTATCTTCTTTGTGTATTCTTTCCCAGTTTTCATTTTGAAAGAATTCTCTTATTTGATAAAAAAAAAATTCATACATCAATCTTTCTTTTCTATATTGTTCATCTCTTTTCGTGTATTTATTCTCATTTAGTTCTAGTTCTATCAATATGTGGTCACTTTTACCTATTGGTGCCTGGTATTCTATCTTTCTCACTATTTCAGGTTCTGATGTGATTATTAGGTCTAGTCTCGATGGTTCTTCTTCATTTCTATACCTAGTGTTCTCTTGGATCCATTGTGTCATTGTGTGGTCAATAATCATCTCAAGTAGAACATTTCCCCATGAGTCTTCTCCCCCCTTTACGGTGATCTCTTCCCAGCAGATTTCTTTGCAATTAAAGTCGCCCATCATAACTATTCTTCCTCCATCTTCCATTATCTTGTTTAATGTTATTCTTGTGTCTTCTAACATACTTTTATGTTCACTCTCTTCCCTCGAGGCTGTTTTTGGGGGCACGTAGTTTATTACAAACTTTCTGCTCTTCTTATCTCTATCTTCTACTTCTATCATAATCATCTCTACTCTATTGTTGCCATATGTGACACTCTTCACGTTTATATCCTTCTTAGTCAGGAACATAACTCCACCCCCTTGTTTTATCTCTCTGTATCTAATCCAATAATTATATGCATTGTGTCCTATGATGTTGGGTGGTAGTGGACCTTTTAATTTTGTCTCTACAATACCCATTATGTCCGGTTCTTTTTCCTTCAGATACTCGTTCAGTTCATTCAGTCCTGTTATTAATCCATCTATATTTGTGTAGGACACTCTTAACTTTCTGATATTTCCATTGTATTCTCTGTTTCTTTTATGTTTCTCTCTGTTATGGTCCATTTCCTCAATTTCATATTCACTGCTCTCCAGTAGAGTTCTTCTTTTTCTGACTCCGTTCTAGTCTCGTTTTTTCTTTAGCTTCTTTCCTTTTCAATTTTTCTTCCTCTCTTTCCTCTTTATTAATTTCTCTTTTTATCCATACCTTTTTATATTGTTCACTTGCTGCTAGCCTCCCTGTTTTTGGTAAGATATTCTCTGCTGTTGTTTGTGACCTGAATTTAATCTTAATTGGTCTTGTCTTATCTGTAATATATTTTCCGAGCCTAAACATCTCCTCGATTCGTATCATTATTTGAGGTTCATCTTCCTGGACAAATTCTAGTAAACTGCTTACTTTTTATTTTTCCTCACTGATTCTTCAAGTTCTATCTAGGTTATGTTTCTCTTCCATTCCTAATATAATTATACATTTCTTTTCATCTGCTAAGTCTCTTACTATATTCTCCTTCTGTCTCATCACTTTGATAACTGAGTCTTCAGTTTGTTCTTTAATTTACTGTTTAATTTTGTCTGTAAATGCAACTTTACTGTTTTCCTGGATTTTTCTCCAACCCTGTGTTTCTTTTGCTATGGCCTCTTTATTGTCTTTATTGTTCCTTTTTAATTTTTCATTCTCCTCTTTTACTTTTTTTAACTGTTTTTTTATTTCTTCTATTTCATTAGTTAAATTTTTGTTCGCCTTCTCTAGTTCTTCCAATCTTTCAACTCTCTGCGCAATGTTGGTTACGTTACCGAACCTATCTTCCCAATGTTCGGTCATCTTATCAAGTTTCTCCTCTCGTCTTGTCAATCGGGGGAGGTTAGTAACGCCCCCACCCTCATTAAATCCCTGGAAATTATTATCCTCACCTTCCATTGTGCTGCTCTTATCTATATTTCTAATCTTTACAATTTTGTTAATCCCATCACCAGAATCATCGGTCCTCCGTTTGTTTACAAGACGTCTGGCCTCATGGACCAAGTCCTTCCCTTCCTCATTTCCTTCCATTTCCCTCAGTAATCCCTCCCCTTCTCCTTTTTCCTCACTTTCCCACGATACCACGAGTTATCCCCTTCCCTGTAAATACAATAGGTACTTCCTTTGCGTAGATCCACGAAAATTTCCCTTTTTCAGAACTCTAATCTTCGCCGTCCATCCGACAAAAGTGTGTGTGTGTGTGTGTGTGTGTGTGTGTGTGTGTGTGTGTGTGTGTGTGTGTGTGTGTGTGTGTGTGTGTGTGTGTGTGTGTGTGTGTCTGTGTGTGTGTGTGTCTGTGTGTGTAGATCACAGTATTACCCATAGATCGGGCCATATTGAGCCCAGAGCTCTAATCCGGGAGGGTTATAGCTGTTGATCTAGTTTCCAGCATATGATCTAAGAACGTTCTGAATCACACACACACACACACACACACACACACACACACACACACACACACACACACACACACACACACACACACACACACACACACACACACACACACACACACACACACACACACACACACACACACACACACACACACACACACACACACACACACACACACACACACACACACACACACACACACAAGAAAAAAAATGAGAGTAGCGATAAGAGACAAACACTCAAAATGGGATGACGTAATAAGTAGTGTTCCACAAGGAACAGTTCTAGCCCCAATAATGTTTGCTATATATATTAATGATATGGATGAAGAAATTGAAAGTTATATGAGCTTCTTTGCAGATGATGCAAAACTATTAAAAAAAGTGAACACGGAAGAAGATTGTGAGTCCCTACAGAGTTATCTAAATAAAGTATGGGAATGGAGTAGGAAGTGGGAGATGGAGTTCAACACTAAAAAGTGTAGTATGATGGAATTTGGAAAAAGCAAAAACAGAATAACAGGATCATATAAATTGGGAGAAGAAGGAATAAAAAAAGTAGAAAATGAGAAGGACCTGGGAGTCATTGTTATGAATAATATGTCACCTGAGAAACATATAAATAAGATTTTTGGAGAAACTTATAATTTAATAAGAACAATTAAAGTAGCATTTACATACCTGGATAAAAAAATGGTGAAGAAAATTCTAATCACTCTGATAAGACCAATATTGGAATATGCAGCAACGATGTGGTCACCAAGTACAAAAAAAATGTATAAAAAAAATGAAAGAATACAAAGAGCAATTACAAAATTGGCACCAACACTCAATACTATCATATGAAGAGAGACTAGTAAAACTTGAACTACAGACACTAGAGCAAAGAAGAGAGAGAGGAGATTTGATAGCTATTTACAGAATCATGAAAGGCATAGAAATTATTGATAGAGAGAATCTGATAAAATGGGATGATAGAAATACAAGAGGACACGGAAAAGAAAATCATGAAAGACAGCGATAGAAGAGATGTGAAAAAGAACAGCTTTCCTCACAGAGTAATAGACAGTTGGAACAAGTTAGATGAGAAAGAGGTGTGTGCAAAAACAATACATGAATTTAAAAATAGTTTAGATAAAATGAGATATGAAGACGGGACACCACGAGCATAGCTCCCCTTCCCGTAAAATACAACTAGGTAAATACAACTAGGTAAATACACACATTTTATATATATATATATATATATATATATATATATATATATATATATATATGTACATATATACATAAATATATATATATATATATATATATATATATATATATATATATAAATATATATATATATATATATATATATATATATATATACCTCTGTATATATGCTAATAAGAACATGGGTACGTGTGTTCACTTATGTAAAGTAGACCACTTCGAAAAAGAAACTAACGAAGCAGAGCGCTTTCGTATATTGCATCTTCAGTGCAAAACTATGTACTTTTTGCATTGGAGATGTAATATGCGAAAGCGCTCTGCTTCGTTAGTTTCTTTTTTCCATGTGGTATACTTTGCACGTACACACACACACACACACACACACACACACACACACACACACTTCCGTCAGACAGACGGCGAGGATTAACGTCCTGAAGAAAAAGTGGAATTTTCGTGGATCTCAACGCAAAGGAAGTACATATTGTATTTGCAGGGAAGGGGATTGCTCGTGGTGTAGTGGGAAAGTGAGGAAAAAGAGAAGGGGAGGGATTACTGAGGGAAATGGAAGGAAATGAGGAAGGAGAGGACTTGGTCCAGGCAGGCAGACGCAATGTAAACAAACGCGGGTCAGAACAATTTAGTGACGATGAAGGGACTAACAAAAATATAAAGATTAGAAACATAGATAAGAGCAGCACAATAGAAGGTGAGGATAATAATTTCCATGGATTTAATGAGGGGGGGGGGCGGATACCAACCTCCCCCGACTGGCAAGACTAGAAGAACTTGAACAAATGACCGAACATTGAGAGATTAGGTTCGGTAGAATGTCAAAAATTGCGCAAAGGGTTGAAAGATTGGAAGAACTAGAGAAGGCGAACAAAAACTTAACTAATGAAACAGAACAACTAAAAAGACAGTTAAAAGAAGTAAAAGAGGAGAATGAAGAATTAAAAAGGAACAATAAAGACAATAAAGAGGCCATAGCAAAAGAAGCACAGGGGTGGAGAAAAATACAGGAAAACGGTAAAGTTGCATTTAATGATATAATTAAACAGTAAATGAAAGAACAAACTGAAGACGCAGTTATCTAAGTGATGAGACAGAAGGAGAATATTGTAAGAGACTTAGCAGAAAAAAAGAAATGTATAATCATATTAGGAATGTAAGAGAAACATAACCCAGATAGAACCACAAGAATCAATGATGAAAATGAAAAAGTAAGCAGATTACTAGAATTAGTTCAGGAAGATGAGCCTGAAATAATGAAACAAATCGAAGAGATGTTTAGGCTCGAAAAGTATAGTACAGATAAGACCAGACCAATTAAGATTAAATTCAGATCACAAACAACAGCAGAGAATATCTTAGCAAAAACAGGGGAGCTAGCAGCAAGTGAACAGTTTAAAAAGGTATGGATAAAAGCAGATGTGAATAAAGAGGAAAGAGAGGAAGAAAAATTGAAAAGGAAAGAAGCTAAAGAAAAAAACGAGACCAGAACGGAGTCAGAAAAAGAATTCTACTGGAGAGTAGTGAATATGAAATTGAGGAAATGGACCATAACAGAGAGAGAAAAAACAAACAAACAAAAAAACAGAGAATACAATGGAAATAACAGAAAGTTAAGAGTGTCCTACACAAATATAGATGAATTAATTTCAGGACTGAATGAACTGAACGAGTATCTGAAGGAAAAAGAACCGGACATAATGGGAATTGTTGAGACAAAATTAAAAAGTCCACTACCACCCAACAGCATAGGACACAATACATATAATTATTGGATTAGAAACAGAGAGATAAAACAAGGGGGTGGAGTTATGTTCCTGACTAAGAAGGATATAAACGTGAAGAGTGTCACATATGGAAAGAATAGAGTAGAGATGATTATGATAGAAGTAGAGGACAGAGATTTGAAGAGCAGAAAATTTGTAATAAACTACGTGTCCCCAAAAACAGCCTCGTGGGAAGAGAGTGAACATAAAAGTATGTTAGAAGACACAAGAATAACACTAAACATGATAATGGAAGATGGAGGAAGAATAGTTATGATGGGCGACTTCAATTGCAAAGAAATCTGCTGGGAAGAGATGACCGTAAAGGGTGGAGAAGACTCATGGGGAAATGTTCTACTTGAGACAAGACAAAAACAAGAAAAAGAATATGTAAAGTGCTGGTACAACAAATGTTGTAGCGTGTTAAAAGACAAAAGAGACAAAGCTTGGACCAAATGGAATAAAGACAAAAGACCTGAAAAATGGAAAATATATACTTGTTATAGAAATGAGTATGTACAAGCGTGCAGAGAGGAAAAGAGAAAATATGAAAACGATGTCATAGAAAAATGTAAAGATCAACCAAAACTATTCTACAGATTTGTAAACAACAAACTGAAAAACAAACAAGACTTGGAGAAATTAAGACAAGGAGGAGCTGAATACACAGAGGAAATAGAAATGGCGGAAATTATGAACAGGCATTTTAAATCAGTGTTTACAAGGGAGAATATACAACCGGAAGAGATCGAATGGAAAGAGAAAGTCCCCCCTATGAAAGAAATAGAAGTAACAAAAAATGAAGTAATGAAACATTTGAGTAATCTTGATGTTAGAAAATCGCATGGATCAGATTTAATAGCAAACTGGATTTTGAAAGAATGCAGAAATGAACTGGCAGACAAAATACATAGCATAATAAATAGTTCCTTGAAAGAAGGAAAAGTTCCAGAAGATTGGAAAAAAGCAAATATAGTACCTATATATAAAGGAGGTAATAAAAAAGACCCTACCAACTATAGACCAGTGTCTGTAACAAGTACAATAGCAAAAATTTGTGAAAGAATTATCAAAAGTAAATGGGTAAAATATTTAGGAAAAGAAAAAACAGCGTGCTAAATCCAAGGCAATTTGGATTCAGACAGAGACGATCATGCGTCACTAATTTAATATGATTCTATTCAAGACTAATAGATATAATACAAGAAAGAGATGGATGGGCTGATTGTGCATTTCTAGACCTAAAAAAAGCTTTTGACAAAGTACCACATAAGAAGTTGCTTAAGAAATTAGAAACTGAAGGAGGAATACAGGACAAACTGCTTAAATGGATGGAAGACTTTTTGAAAGAAAGAAAAATGAGAGTAGTGATAAGAGACCAACACTCAAAATGGGATGACGTAATAAGTGGTTTTCCACAAGGAACAGTTCTGGCCCCAATAATGTTTGCTATATATATTAATGATATGGATGAAGAAATTGAAAGTTATATGAGCTGCTTTGCAGATGATGCAAAACTATTAAAAAAAGTGAACACGAAAGAAGATTGTGAGTCACTACAGAGTGATCTAGATAAAGTATGGGAATGGAGTAGGAAGTGGGAGATGGAACATAACATAAGAACATAAGAAATAAAGGAGACTAAAAAAGACCATAAGGCCTACACTAGGCAGCTCCGTATCCATCACCACCTGTCGTCCCCATCCATAAAGTTGTCTAATCATTTTTTAAAACAACTGATAGTTTCAGCGCTTACTACGTGGTTACTAAGTTTATTCCATTCATCGACCACCCTATTTGTAAACCAATTCTTGCCTATTTCCTTCTTAAATCTAAATTTGTCCAGTTTATACCCATTACTGCGAGTCCTGCCCTGTTGTTTTATTATGATGACCTTGTTTGCATCACCCTTGTTATAGCCTTTGATTCACTTGAACACTTCTATTAGATCACCCCGCACTCTGCGTCTTTCCAGAGAGTGTAAGTTTAGGTGCCTAAGCCTCTCTTCGTAAGGCAAATTTCCGAGTCCTTGTATCATTTTGGTCATTCTTCTCTGTACTGATTCTAGTGAATTTATGTCCATTCTGTAGGACGGAGACCAAAACTGTACCGCATAGTCAAGGATGGGTCTAACTATCGCTAGATAGAGTTTAATAATTACCTCTGCACTTCTATTCGTTACCGTCCTAGCAATGAAGCCTAATGCACTGTTTGCTTTATTTCTGGCGCTAATGCACTGCTTCCTGGTTTTAAAGTCCGGACTCACCAGAACTCCCAAGTCCCTCTCGCACTCAGATTTTTCTAAAAACGTGTCATCTAAGTTGTATCTATTTTTGGGGTTGTGTAGCCCTACGTTTAACACGCTACACTTAGAGATATTGAAGTTCATTTGCCATTTCACCGACCATGTTAACAGTTTATTAAGATCATCCTGCAGAATCTGGGCGTCTTCTCCTGACCTAAGTAGGCGTCCTATTTTAGTGTCGTCCGCAAACTTACTAACATCACTATTTAACCCATCGTCTAAGTCGTTTATATACATAATGAACAATAAGGGACCCAAAACCGAGCCCTGGGGGACCCC
>NC_134804.1:52807430-52907430 GCF_046742065.1 Oratosquilla oratoria
TTTGTCTTATCGTATGGTCTATTGCAGATGGTTGAGTAGCTAAGTTTATATTACGCTAAAGGACATATTATAATAAGGAATCACGATCAATATGTTTCAAATGTTGTCTTGTAGAATTTCTTTCATTTTCTTTTAACTATTAATTTTCCCTTACTGCTCAACCGTAACAAGGTATAACGGATTAATAATAATGATAATTGATCACGATTTTCATTGACCGGATACCCACAGCTCCAGAATAGCTGTCAACGGTTCTCGGGCCCTCCCGTAGATCTCTTTAGTAAAAAAAAAAAAAAAAAAAAAAGGAATGATATATACATTGTATTAGTATGGGATTGTTTTTATGTCATCGGATTATAGCAGTAGTAGGATGAAGGAACTAGCCGCTGCTTTCCAGCAGTCATGTAAGTGGAGTAAATGCAGTTGAAGCTGACGAAGAGATCTTGGCCCTGATCTGGAGTCCAATGCCAGCCTCTCAAGCTTTCCTTGTGTCCCCATCAACATCATTGATATATCTGAACAAGTGAACATAGCTTCGTTCCACTACTACTATTACTACCCTCACTACCACTACTGCGACTATTCACTTCAACTTGCAAGATCCCTTAGCCCAAACATATGGTTTTGCCTTCTTCACTTTTGGTCTGACCGTATCGTCCTCTCTCATTCTTTCCAGGTTCAGTACGGGAAAGGCTTCAACCCAACTATACGTATCTATGCTCCTACTTGGGCACGCTTTTCCAGGATTCACGGTCTCTGCGGCGCCTATAATGGTCTTACCTACAGAGATCTGACACCTAAGACAAATTACTATTATTGGCCTTACAGCAACTACTACAGCACAATTGATTATTTCGTCAACTCCTGGAAGGTAAGATTCCCTGAAAATGTCAACGTTTGTACACACACACATACATACATACATACATACATACATATGCAGAAAAAACACTGGTAAATAAGAAACGTAGTCCGAACGTTTTCGTCTATTTAAGACATCATCAAGGGAATACAGTAAGGGAGATATAGACAGTATATATAAGTAACACACAAGATTCGGGGTCAATTGGTTCAATTTATCATGGAACACTTCAAATGGGCCCCAACTGTCATCCCACGCCGAAAAGATATCGTCTACGTACCTGAGCCAAATCATTTCGGGTGGTTTGATGCTGGGCAAAAGGGTACACTCAAAATACTCCATGTATAAATTGGCCAAAACAGGAGACAAATTGGAACCCATACTGCAACCGAATTTTTGACGGAAGAATTGGTCTTGAAAGGAAAAAACATTTGAAGAAACACAAAGGCGAACTAAAGCAAGAATTTTGTTGACAGGGAGGGGGAAAATGTCTTGAAACTGTTGCAGTTTGGTTTCAAGACCAATTCTTCCGTCAAAAATTCGGTTGCAGTATGGGTTCCAATTTGTCTCCTGTTTTGGCCAATTTATACATGGAGTATTTTGAGTGTACCCTTTTGCCCAGCATCAAACCACCCGAAATGATTTGGCTCAGGTACGTAGACGATATCTTTTCGGCGTGGGATGACAGTTGGGGCCCATTTGAAGTGTTCCATGATAAATTGAACCAATTGACCCCGAATCTTAAATTTAAAGTTGAATGGGAAGAAGGACACCAAATTCCTTTCTTGGATATTTTGATAAGAAGAACTGATGATAATTTATTCTTTACAGTGTACCGTAAGCCCACCCACTCAGGGAGTTACCTTCACTTTTTTAGCAATCACCCTGACAATGTTAAGAAAAGTGTTGCCTCTGGCCTTTTCTTGAGGGCTTTCAGGACTTGCCGTCCTCAATTTCTGGACCATGAGATTGAGGGGATCAAATGTCAACTTGAGAAGTTGGCTTATCCACCTTGGTTTCTGGACCAAGCCCTCAGTAAGGCTAGGGCCAACCATTTTAAAACTTCCGTCCCCTCAAGTTTTCACCGCTCCTTTAAGGACATTTTAAAAATTCCATTCAATAATACCATCAGTTCTTCTACTAAGTTGTTTCCTCATGAACGTCTCACTATTGCCTATCACTATCCTAACACCGTGCGTAAGCAAATTGTGAACGTTCAACAAAAACCGAAGGAAGTTGAGTCACCTGGTGTTTATTGTTTGCCCTGCAAAGATTGTGATTTGGTTTACTTGGGTCAAACCGGGAGAGACTTGAACACTAGATTGGCAGAACATAAAAGGTTAATTAGGTATGGGCAAGAAAATTCGGCTGTATTTCTTCATGTCAAAAATAAGAATCATTCTTTCGATTGGGGTAAGGCCAGATTAGTGTTCAAGTCCCACTGCGGTTTCAGGAGGAAAATAGTCGAATCAGCATTAATTGAGGAATGCCATAATATTAATATTTCTAAAGGGCAGTGGACACCTGACATCAATTCACGCGCAGCAGTTAACAAGCTGGTACGAACCTTACAACCCCCCCTCTCCTCACCCCCTCCCTCCTCCGCCACCCCAGTTTGCCCCGCGCCTGAGTGAGGTCATCTGTCCACATTTCTTCTTCTCTGTAGCTTATAAGTCCCCTCTGTACTCTACCCTATGTACTTTCCTGAAGAGGGCTACAGTTGATAGCCGAAATATAGGATTCTTCTTTATTCGAAGTTTATTTTCTCCGACAGTGGGTTCCTGTTTGGCATATATATATATATATATATATATATATATATATATATATATATATATATATATATATATATATATGTATATATATGCATATATAATGTGTATATATATTCTGTTGAAGTCGACAGCAGTTACAGCATTATTCAGTTTGCAGTTTGCTTTTTCAATTTTTCTAACGGTGTTCCGATCTTCGTAGGCGAGGGTATTAAGTAAGTTTCTAAAATCCATGGATTTTAGAATTTTACTTATTACCCTCGCCTACGAAGATCGGAACACCGTTAGAAAAATTGGAAAAGCAAACTGCAAACTGAATAATGCTGTAACTGCTGTCGACTTTAACAGAACATGTATTCTGAATGGCCTTTATCCCAAATATATATATATATATATATATATATATATATATATATATATATATATATAAATATATATATATATATATACATATATAGTTCATATATAATGTCAAGAACAATGTTAGTAGTCCCCTCACTCGCACCCAACCATCCAACAGCATTCCATAGTACTAAATTAGGCCAGACACACAACCTTTTTTCTTTTTCCTTCTGCTGTGATCGATTCACGAACCTGATTATATTTCTTAGTCACAGGATCCCTGCGAAACCTGCACGGAAGATGATCAACCCATTGGGCGCAACTGCTCGTCCCTTACCGAAACTGAGATGACCGAAATCGAGAACGACTGTGAAGACCTTTACGTACGCATAAGTGTCATTTTAAGAAAACACACGCATTCCTGACTCAGACACCCTATTTTCCCTTTCTAAGTATTTGAGTTAAGTATAGATATAAATATAGACATGTTGATGCACATGTACATATTATGAAAGTTTACTTGCTAGCGTATATATCCACATTGCACGTACCTTTTTCAATGACGACATCGAGTCACGCCGACACTCCTTTATACAAGTTGGTGGTGAGGAGCGCGCGCCAGGAGGCGCTTAGTAGTTGTGGCCGAAGCCTTCAAGTTTTCCCTATGCACTTGGAGTGTTGGGACTGGTTATTATCACTGTTGGATATTAGAGAAGAGATGGCGATTCGAACCCACAACAAGGCAAATACGAGACCAGCACGCTTCAGATTACTCCACTGGTATGAGTTTATTTGTCCTTCTAACTCCTCTCGCAGGATAACGCTGGATGCAGTGGGACTTCTCTTAGCAACACTGACTACGTAGACGCCTGCAAAAGGTCCATGTGTGCTTGTCTGCCCTGCCAGACGAATCAGTGTTGGGTGTATCTCCGCAGTGCCTATAATAAAGACTGCGTCATGAGCGGAGGCACAATTAATCGTGGTAAGTTCATCGAACCCTGCTACTATCATAGTCCCCATTACCAGAAAATTTGTCATATTGTATTGATATTTCTTCACCTTACAACCACTGAAGCAGAGTGAGAAAGTCTCTTACCCCCTTTGTGGATGCTTTTGTTTCTCCTATAAAATGGCTTGAACCTTTCCTCGGAAAATATGGAGATCCTCTGAGGTTGCAACTGTTTACTTATAGAATATCACTGACTTGTTAGAATTTATAAAACAAACAAATAACTAGAAAACAAAGTGCCTGATAGTTAGGGTTTCACGTTAGAAAAATATTTCATATTCGTGATAATCAAGAGTTACTATGACGACTTTCTTCATTTTTCTTATCATTATTATTATAGCCATTACCACACACATGGCAGAGTCAAAGTACATACTACGTACAAAATAAATAAAACCCATCTCGGATCCTTAGAGATGAAGGTTCGCTTTTTCCCCCACCACATTATTTTGGTTAAAAACATTGCATCTGGCCCATTTGATACAGGGAAGATCATTTGACACTCCCTAAATCCTTGTTTTACAAAGCACGCCATCATCACTTTTCACTCCAAAGTCCCACCTGATATCAATGGCCAACACATCCTTGCCTCTTGATATTCACGCGGCCTATGTATCCCTTCTATTCGGACTTCCGGCTCCACCTTTTTACAAAAAAGAATATTTATCCTTTCTAAAGATTATGAATAGGTACATTCATCCAATACATATGTCTTCAGGTACAGAGTATACAACTATCGAAAACAAGAATGTTTCACGTACAATTACTGAAGTGGAAATAAAACTAACCTCAATATTTTTCCCACAGAATGTTCTGCTTAAGAAAAAAACAAAAAAAAAACAGATACCAATACTACCACTGTTGCCAAACGATGATGGAATGGAAAACCCATATATTCTCTGCTGATTGGAACAAGACCCCCATGCTTTATGCATCTCTCAATGCATGAAGCATTTTCAACAACAAACAGCAATACTACATTCTTACTTCCTCTTAATTTAGCTCCCAGTAGCAGGCGGTACGCCTGTCAGCGGTACCAGCATGTTTTTCCATCTGACTCTATCTTGAAGTACCCCTCCCTACTTCAGAGTTTTCGATGTTGGGCAAGTCATACGGTTTTAAATTGACAGGGTATTTTTTGTGTACCAACACGTTAACAAGTCAATCCATAATCATAACACCTGGAAAAAAATCTACCATCTAAATCAGCAAAATGAATCAGTCCTACCCATCCCTCCCTTAATGCTCAATTGCAGAATCTAAATTTTGACAGAGTTAATATCATAACACGAAGGTTGATTTAGAACTTTCCGTCTAACGGGCGTTTCTAACGTTACGTTAACTATGACGTCATTTTATGACCACCCAATTGGCTCTTATGTTGGCCCACTGAACGAACCTACTGTACACTTGTCGGAGCAGACCACGAGCTACCTTTAACGAGACTTTCTTTGCAAAAGCGGACCACAAGGTGGTCATCATACGACGTTAGTGTTTTCAACATAACATTAGTAACGGTCACCAAAACTATGTTAATCGGCCTCATGAAAAAGAAGTGAATAACTCAAAGCCACTTACATTTGTTTCGAATTTAAGGTACTCAAATGCACACACACACACACACACACACACACACACACACACACACACACACACACACACACACACACACACACACACACACACACACACACACACACACACATACACACGAACACACATACACAACTCGCCGACGCAGTGGTAGCGTTCCCAACTGCTACTACAGCTGCCCGAATTCGAATCCCGCCCAGGGCTGAAATAATTTCAGTATCGCTGTGCTGTGAGTCTTTACTCCAACTGTCGTGGGCGGGGACTTGTGTGCGTGTCAGGTCACAGCATTACCCATAGATATACATGAGCTCTGAGCTCATCTGAGAGGGAAGTAACTGTCGATCACGAGTCCAACATGTGATCCATGACCATGGTGAATTACACACATACACACACACACACTAGTAATATACTAATGCACACGCAATTGTACAGGTAAAATCCACATACAGTATGAATAACGGACAACATATAAAATACACTCACTTATGACTGAGGTTCTTTCTATCGCTCCCTATTAATTGTACAGATTGTATCTGTTACTGATATCAACACGGGGATTTTTTATAGAATTTTTCCGTTAGAAGCATTAGAAAAAAAAATTACATATTATCTAATAAAATAAGATTTCAAAAACAAATCCCCAAATATTTGAGCGGCAGCTTGTTACACTGTGCAAGATAACCTAGAAAGCTTTAGAATGACATTACTCAGAATCGTACAAGAACACATGGGGCACTACCACCGTGCAGAACCTTTGCAAATGTTCATCTTGACATACAGCACTTCTGTGATGCACTCTTCATTGTGAGGATTGAATAAATTACCACTGCATTCATTCTCGTTTTTGTGTTTCCCTACCACAAGAGTCTCCGAGCTTTGCACGGAAATGGCAGACTCTTCCACTTCTAAATGCATCTGGAAGGAGTGACCTGGGAACGTCTGAAAACTTCTTTGAAAGAGGAGTTGAGCGCCATACAGACGACTAATGAATGCAAAAGTTCAAGCTGATTATAATTGCAATACTTCTTACGATGGTGGAGTTTAATTGTGGGTTCAAATCCCGCACAACTCTCTAATTCTTAGCAGTGACTATTGTTTGTCCCAGCAGTCCCTTAAGAGCATAAGGGAAAGGTTACGGCTCCGGCTATGGCTACACGCGTCCTGGCATAGGTTCCTCACCTATATGTTACAGGTCGTTTTATACCGTTTGGAGAATTCCTGAAGACGTCATATGTGAAATTCTATCCATTGTCCCTCAAAGAAGACATAGAACGTTATTGAAAATATCAGAGTTCATTCACACACAAACACAAACACACACACACACACACACACACACACACACACACACACACACACACACACACACACACACACACACACACACACACACACACACACACACACACACACACACACACACACACACACACTTATGTCGGACAGACGGCGAGGATTGACGTCCTGAAGAAAAAGTTAAATTTTCGTGGATCTCAACGCAAAGGAAGTACCTATTGTATTTGCAGGGAAGGGGATTACTCGTGGTGTAGTGGGAAAGTGAGGAAAAAGGAGAAGGGGAGGGATTACTGAGGGAAATGGAAGGCAATGAGGAAGGAGAGGACTTGGTCCAGGCAGGCAGACGCCATGTAAACAAGCGCGGGCCAGAGCAATTTAGTGACGATGAAGGGACTAACAAAAATGTAAAGATTAGAAACATAGATAAGAGCAGCACAATAGAAGGTGAGGATAATAATTTCCATGGATTTAATGAGGGGGGGGGGTGGATACCAACCTCCCCCGACTGACAAGACTAGAACAAAAACTTGAACAAATGACCAAACATTGGGAGATTAGGTTCGGTAGAATGTCAAAAATAGCGCAAAGGGTTGAAAGATTGGAACAACTAGAGAGGGCGAACAAAAACTTAACTAATGAAATAGAAGAACTAAAAAGTCAGTTAAAAGAAGTAAGAGAGGAGAATGAAGAATTAAAAAGAGGCCATAGCAAAAGAAGCACAGGGGTGGAGAAAAATCCAGGAAAACAGTAAAGTTGCATTTACTGATATAATTAAACAACAAATGAAAGAACAAACTGAAGACTCAGTTATCAAAGTGATGAGACAGAAGGAGAATATTGTAAGAGACTTAGCAGATAAAAAGAGATGTATAATTATATTAGGAATGGAAGAGAAACATAACCTAGATAGAACCACATGAATCAATGAGGAAAATGAAAAAATAAGCAGATTACTAGAATTAGTTCAGGAAGATCAACCTAAAATAATGAAACAAATTGAAGAGAAGTTTAGACTCGGAAAGTATAGTACAGGTAAGACCAGACCAATTAAGATTAAATTCAGATCACAAACAACAGCAGAGAATATCTTAGCAAAAACAGGGAAGCTAGCAGCAAGTGAACAATATAAAAAGGTATGGATAAAAAGAGAAATGAATAAAGAGGAAAGAGAGGAAGAAAATTTGAAAAGGAAAGAAGCTAAATAAAAAAACGAGACCAGAACGGAGTCAGTAAAATAATTCTACTGGAGAGTAGTGAATATGAAATTGAGGAAATGGACCATAACAGAGAGAAACAAAAAAGAAACAGAGAATACAATGGAAATAACAGAAAGTTAAGAGTGTCCTACACAAATATAGATGGATTAATAACAGGACTGAATGAACTGAACGAGTATCTGAAGGAAAAAGAACCGAACATAATGGGAATTGTAGAGACAAAATTAAAAGGTCCACTACCACCCAACAGAATAGGACACAATGCATATAATTATTGGATTAGAAACAGAGAGATAAAACAAGGGGGTGGAGTTATGTTCCTGACTAAGAAGGATATAAACGTGAAGAGTGTCACATATGGAAAGAATAGAGTAGAGATAATTATGATAGAAGTAGAAGACAGAGATAAGAAGAGCAGAAAGTTTGTAATAAACTACGTGTCCCAAAAAACAGCCTCGTGGGAAGAGAGTGAACATAAAAGTATGTTAGAAGACACAAGAATAACACTAAACAAGATAATGGAAAATGAAGGAAGAATAGTTATGATGGGCGACTTTAATTGCAAAGAAATCTGCTGGGAAGAGATGACCGTAAAGGGTGGAGAAGACTCATGGGGAAAAGTTCTACTTGAGATGATTATTGACCACACAATGAGACAAAGGATCCAAGAGAACACTAGGTATAGAAATGAAGAAGAACCATCGAGACTAGACCTAATAATCACATCAGAACCTGAAATAGTGGAAAAGATAGAATACCAGGCACCAATAAGTAAAAGTGGCCACATATTGATAGAACTAGTACTAAATAAGAAAAAATACATGAAAAGAAATGAACAATATAGAAAAGAAAGATTGATGTATGAAAAAACAAATTTTGATCAAATAAGAGAATTCTTTCAAAATGAAAACTGGGAACGAATGCACAAAGAAGATACAACAGTAGAAGAGAAATGGAATATTTTGAAAAAAAATTATAAAAAAAAAGGAGTGGAAAAGTATGTCCCAAGACAAAAACAAGAAAAAGAATATGTAAAGTGCTGATACAACAAAAGTTGTAGGGAGTTAATGACAAAAGAGACAAAGCTTGGACCAAATGGAAGAAAGACAAGACCTGAAAAATGGAATATGTACAAGCGTGCAGAGAGGAAAAGAGAAAATATGAAAAAGATGTCATAGAAAAATGTAAAGATCAACCAAAACTATTCTACAGATTTGTAAACAACAAACTGAAAAACAAACAAAACTTGGAGAAATTAAGACAAGGAGGAGTTGAATACACAGAGGAAATAGAAATGGCGGAAATTATGAACAGGCATTTTAAATCAGTGTTTACAAGGGAGAACATACGACCGGAAGAGATCGAATGGAAAGAGAAAGTCCCCCCTATGAAAGAAATAGAAGTAACAAAGTATGAAATAATGAAACATTTGAGTAATCTTGATGTTAGAAAATCGCATGGACCAGATGAAATAGCAAACTGGATTTTGAAAGAATGCAGAAATGAACTGGCAGACAAAATACATAGCATAATAAACAGTTCCTTGAAAGAAGGAAAAGTTCCAGAAGATTGGAAAAAAGCAAATATAGTACCTATATATAAAGGAAGTAATAAAGAAGACCCTACCAACTATAGACCAGTCTCTCTAACAAGTAAAATAGCAAAAATTTGTGAAAGAATTATCAAAATTAATGGGTAAAATATTTAGAAAAAAACAGCGTGCTAAATCCAAGGCAATTTGGATTCAGACAAGGACGATCATGCGTCACCAATTTAATATGTTTCTATTCAAGGCTAATAGATATAATACAAGAAAGAGATGGATGGGCTGATTGTGCATTTCTAGACCTAAAAAAAGCCTTTGACAAAGTACCACATAAGAAGTTGCTTAAGAAATCAGAAACTGAAGGAGGAATACAGGGCAAACTGCTTAAATGGATGGATAAAGAGGAAAGAGAGGAAGAAAAATTGAAAAGGAAAGAAGCTAAATAAAAAAACGAGACCAGAACGGAGACAGAAAAAGAATTCTACTGGAGAGTAATGAATATGAAATTGAGGAAATGGACCATAACAGAGAGAAACAAAAAAGAAACAGAGAATACAATGGAAATAACAGAAAGTTAAGAGTGTCCTGCACAAATATAAATGGATTAATAACAGGTCTGAATGAACTGAACGAGTATCTGAAGGAAAAAGAACCGGACATAATGGGAATTGTAGAGACAAAATTAAAAGGTCCACTACCACCCAATAGCATAGGACACAATGCATATAATTATTGGATTAGAAACAGAGAGATAAAACAAGGGGGTGGAGTTATGTTCCTGACTAAGAAGGATATAAACGTGAAGAGTGTCACATATGGAAAGAATAGAGTAGAGATGATTATGATAGAAGTAAAAGACAGAGATAAGAAGAGCAGAAAGTTTGTAATAAACTACGTGTCCCAAAAAACAGCCTCGTGGGAAGAGAGTGAACATAAAAGTATGTTAGAAGACACAAGAATAACACTAAACAAGATAATGGAAGATGGAGGAAGAATAGTTATGATGGGCGACTTCAATTGCAAAAAAATCTGCTGGGAAGAGATGACTGTAAAGGGTGGAGAAGAATCATGGGGAAATGTTCTACTTGAGATGATTATTGACCACATAATGACACAATGGATTCAGGAGAACACTAGGTATAGAAATGAGGAATAACCATCGAGACTAGACCTAATAATCACATCAGAACCTGAAATAGTGGAAAAGATAGAATACCAGACAACTAAATGAGAAAAAACACATGAAAAGAGATGAACAATATAGAAAAGGAAGATTGATGTATGAAAAAACAAATTTTGATCAAATAAGAGAATTCTTTGAAAATGAAAACTGGGAACGAATACACAAAGAAGATACAACAGTAGAAAAGAAATGGAATATTTTGACCAAAATTTATATATATAAAAAAAAAGGAGTGGAAAAGTATGTCCCAAGACAAAAACAAGAAAAAGAATATGTAAAGTGCTGATACAACAAAAGTTGTAGGGAGTTAATGACAAAAGAGACAAAGCTTGGACCAAATGGAGTTAAAGACAAAAGACCAGAAAAATGGAAAATATATACTTGTTATAGAAATGAATATGTACAAGCGTGCAGAGAGGAAAAGAGAAAATATGAAAAAGATGTCATAGAAAAATGTAAAGATCAACCAAAACTATTCTAAAGTCATTGAACGCCTAATACTTAAACTTGTCACACCATATATTCCCCTTGCTGACTCACAACACGGTTTTAGGCCACTACACTCCACAAACACTCTTCTGACAAACCTCACACAAAGAATTTTAGATGGCATCAATTCAAATAGGCCCCACCACAGAACACTTCTTATAACATTGGACATTAGTAAAGCTTTTGATGCTATCCCCCGCCACAACCTAACAAATAAAATATATAACACAGACATGCACAATAACACCAAAAGATGGCTGGCCAATTATCTGGCAGGCAGGAATGCTCATGTGTCATATAATGGCCAATCATCGCACATCAGAAACATTAAGAACGGAGTACCACAGGGCTCAGTTCTATCCCCCACATTATTTAATCTATACATGCATGACTTACCCACGCCAGACACCTCAGAAATACAAATCTCTTCCTACGCAGACGACATAACAATCACATGCACACATCGTAACACAGACAAAGCTGCAGAAATAATCCAGCCTTACCTTGACACACTCAACACATGGTTCATCACAAACAGACTCAAAATAGCTCCAACCAAATCTACAGCAACACTTCTCACCAACTGGACAAAAGAACACAAATACATACCTCATCTCTACATTAACAACACTCTAATACCACACACAAACACACCGAAAATTCTTGGTGTAACATACGATACATCCATGTCTTTCAAACAACACCTCACAAACATAAAAAACAAATGCACACCTAGACTTAACGCACTTAAATCAATCACTGGAACAACATTTGGACAAAACAAAGAAACTAATATAACAATATACAAACAATGCATACGCTCAGTGGTGAATTATGCGAGTCCTGCATGGGCTCCTAATCTCAGTGAGACACACCACAACACCCTTCAAATCATACAAAACAAAGCCCTAAAAACAATTACAGGCTGCACAAATACATCACCTACAGACCATTTACACCATGAAACAAAAGTCCTCAAAGTCAAGGACCACCTCGACATGAGAGGCACACAAACACTTGCTGCAGCCACCACAAACACATCACACCCGCTACACTACATAGCAGAACACCCACACACACCAAGAAACATTAAAACTACACCCAAAGACCTTTATTACACACAGATACTCTCTTCTCTTCCTCCACAACCACCAAATACCAGCCTCCGGAAACATATTCATAATCATATCACTCACCGCTCCATTAACACACTGAAAGACAACACACTGCTGCATGCCAGACCCCCTGATATCCACCCTTCTGAATCCTCTCTCCCACGTAAGGACAGAGTCCACTTGGCCAGACTGCGATGCGGTCACCACCCAGCACTTCTAAGCTACCAGAAGAGGCTGGACGACCGTGTTGTGAACAGCTGCCCAGGATGTAACACTTCACCCCATACCATACAACACATAATGGAAGACTGCATTATACACAATCATGCACGCAAACAACACAACATACACTCTATAAAGGATTTGTGGGAAAACCCAGTTTCGGCTGTGGCCTTCCTTGAGGAGACGGGACTGCTCGGACAGACAGTCTAGGGAACGACAACAACAACAACAACAACAAACTGAAAACAAACAAGATTTGGAGAAATTAAGACAAGGAGGAGTTGAATGCACAGAGGAAATAGAAATGGCGGAAATTATGAACAGGCATTTTAAATCAGTGTTTACAAGGGAGAATATACGACCGGAAGAGATCGAATGGAAAGAGAAAGTCCCCCCTATGAAAGAAATAGAAGTAACAAAGAATGAAATATTGAAACACTTGAGTAATCTTGATGTTAGAAAATCGCATGGACCAGATGAAATAGCAAACTGGATTTTGAAAGAATGCAGAAATGAACTGGCAGACTAAATACATAGCATAATAAACAGTTCCTTGAAAGAAGGAAAAGTTCCAGAAGATTGGAAAAAAACAAATATAGTAACTATATATAAAGGAGGAAATAAAGAAGACCCTATCAATTATAGACCAGTCTCTCTAACAAGTACAATAGCAAAAATTTGTGAAAGAATTATCAAAAGTAAATGGGTAAAATATTAAAAAAAAAAAAAAAAAAAAACAGCGTGCTAAATCCAAGGCAATTTGGATTCAGACAAGGACGATCATGCGTCACCAATTTAATATGTTTCTATTCAAGGCTAATAGATATAATACAAGAAAGAGATGGATGGGCTGATTGCGCATTTCTAGACCTAAAAAAAGCCTTTGACAAAGTACCACATAAGAAGTTGCTTAAGAAATTAGAAACTGAAGGAGGAATACAGGGCAAACTGCTTAAATGGATGAAAGACTTTTTGCAATAAAGAAAAACGAGAATAGTGATAAGAGAGAAACACTCAAAATGGGATGACGTAATAAGCGGTGTTCCACAAGGAACAGTTCTGGCCCCAATAATGTTTGCTATGTATATTAATGATATGGATGAAGAAATTGAAAGTTATATGAGCTGCTTTGCAGATGATGCAAAACTATTAACAAAAAGTGAATATGGAAGAAGATTGTGAGTCACTACAGAGTGATCTAAATAAAGTATGGGGATGGAGTAGGAAGTGGGAGATGGAGTTCAACACTAAAAAGTGTAGTATAATGGAATTTGGAAAAATCAAAAACAGAATAACAGGATCATATAAATTGGGAGAAGAAGGAATAAAAAAAGTAGAAAATGAGAAGGACCTGGGAGTCATTGTTATGAATAATATGTCACCTGAGAAACATATAAATAAGATTTTTGGAGAAACTTATAATTTAATAAGAACAATCAAAGTGGCATTTACATATCTGGATGAAGAAATTGTGAAGAAAATTCTAATCACTCTGATAAGACCAAGATTGGAATATGCTGCAACAATGTGATCACCAAGTACAAAAAAATGTATAAAAAAAATTGAAAGAATACAAAGAGCAATTACAAAATTGGTACCAACACTCTCAAAACTATCATATGAAGAGAGACTAGTAAAACTTGAACTACAGACACTAGAGCAAAGAAGAGAGAGAGGAGATTTGATAGTTATTTACAGAATCATGAAAGGCATAGAAATTATTGATAGAGAGAATCTGATAAAATGGGATGATAGAAACACAAGAGGGCACGGAAAGAAAATCAAGAAAGACAGCTATAGAAGAGATCTGAAAAAGAACAGCTTTCCTCACAGAGTAATAGACAGTTGGAACAAGTTAGATGAGAAAGTGGTGTGTGCAAAAACAATACATGAATTTAAAAATAGTTTAGATAAAATGAGATATGAAGACGGGACACCACGAGCATAGCTCCCCTTCCCGTAAAATACAACTAGGTAAATACACACACTCAGTTTTCTTGTCCTGGGGGATGAGCCACTGCTTAAAATCCTTATCTTTTTGTCACTCTGCTCTAAAAGTATATTTCCGTTTAACTATTTTTTGTTGTTCCGATCTGGTACGAGTACCATGCCATCGTTGCTTATCATAAATCACAAAACGCTTTTGTAATTGATTTGTAGTCACGAGCATAATTTTGACAACTTTCTTGGTCTATTCAAGGAAATTGCCTAAATACAAGCTAAATACTACATATGAAAATATATCACATACTGGAGAAAAAATCATATTGAAATTGTGAGAACTGTAGCGCGAGTCCAAATATTTGCTTGTGACTGTACTTCCACACTCGGTTGCTCCTCACGTGAGCTTATTCAGCACATAATTATGACTGACTGTTGGCTCAACCTTAAGAATACTAAACAAAAGGCGCCTCGAGGAGGGTCGATATGGGACGCAGTACAAATGCTTAAAATACGGAAGGGTCCCGTAGAATACGGAACGATCCCGTAGAAAACAGGATGTCTCATGACACTGACTATACTGCACATGTTCTATAGATCTCACACAATATGTTTCTTATTCTATATAATGCAGGAAGCTGCCCCACTTGTTGATGTTAAAGTATTGCAGAGATGAACCAACACAACCTCAGTTTATGCAGATATACCCGATAATGACTAATATCTGATGACCAACAGCGTACAAATTAACTGACTAACTTTTTTATATAAGTTACAAGGCGCTTTGAGAGTGTTCGAGTGCGTAAGGCAAGAATATAAAGTCCGGCCACAGCTAAGTGTTTCCTGTTTGTATATCAGCCTCTTCTTCTATCCTTCGTTAGAGCCAAACATATAGTGTAATTGGTAGAATACCAACTTTTGAATTACAATGAATCTTCGTCATATCCCTTTCAGAAGTTATTGAAGGTTATTTCAATCGAGCTTGATTCTACCTCCCAATTTGCTACTCTATGTTCAGATCCTCTATTTCTGTAATCACTTCTAGAGTTCTTAGTTTCTTTCTGTAGCTGCATTCCCACCTCTACACCGACGTCACGACTTTCTTAGTCCAATGATCTTTACTGTTACAACTAAGTGCCTCCCCTAAGGATATGAATTTACTTCCGTGAACCAATGAAATGTTCTCCTCCTCCACCCTTTCTCCAATCAGACTGTTAGAACGTCTTAGACAATACTGCTAACTCAAGCAATCAAGATATCGATGCATGAATGGCTTAGTTTACATATTGTCACACCAGCATTAAAATCTGGTCCCTAGCAGTTGTTCGTAAACTTTAGACGAGGAGCAAGATTATGCAACTCCTTCGCAGTTATTTTTTACACACAAAAAAACTCATAAAATGAAATTCTCGCCATACAAAAAAAAAAAAAAAAAAAAAAATGGCGCACCACAGGGAAGTGAGCCCCACATTATTTATGTTGCTAATTAACGATATTCTAGGTGCTCCACCTCGGAACCTTAAATACTCACTATACGATGACAATGTCGGAATCTGGTGCTCTCGCGTACAACTTACCCTAGACTGGTTCCAGGAATGGTCCAACGAATGGGGATTTAAGTTTTCGGAAGTAGAGTCAACAGTGATTGTATTTTCACGCAATTTTCACGCAGAGCCCAGGCAGAAATCGATCTGCAATTACATGGAAATCCCATTCCAGTACAAAATTCAACCTTTTTCCTTGGCATGAAACTGGACTCCTGGCTAAACCGGAAGGCCGATGTAAAGGATATAAACGTGAAGAGAATTTGCTGCCCAAACTAACGAGCATAAATTGGGGAGCAGATAGGAAATCTTCGCTAATGATTTATGAGTTCCTAATTAGATCTAAATTAGACTATGTGTGTCAGATTTATGGTTCGGCAACAACAACCACGTTACAACCCCTGAACATCATCCAAAAGAAAGGCCTGCGACTTGCAATTGGAACATTACACTGAACAAGAGTCGAGTGGCTGGAAGTTGAAGCCAATGCCCCCCCTTCCACTACAGGAGGGAACTTCTAACACCCCGCTACGCCGCCAAAGTGCTTCGTATTCCACGACATCCCTGCAAGCTGGCGGCGTCCCAATATGAAAACTTAATCCCTTTTCCATCAGGATCCGATCCTTGTGCCTATTGAAAAATTGAAGAACTTCCACATACCACCGTGGGAAAAGATCACCCTGAACGTCAACATCAACGAAGACCTCCACAAGAAATCGTGCTCGGTGGAAGAACTCCAACAGAAGACCCTACTAGTCATCAACGGGTACACAGGCCACAGGGCACTATATACGGATGGTTTCAAGTGTGGCCGTAAGACAGGGACAGGGTTATATAGTTCCACAACCCAGATGATGTTCAGATTGCCAGACCATACAAGCATTTATATTGCCGAACTGTTCGGAATATCTAAAGCAATAGAATTGGCTCAATCTGACACACAGTAACTTTATTTTATCTGATTGTTTGAATGCATTATAGTCAATTCAGTCAGTAACTAAATGGGGAATTCTCTCCTGGGCAAAATCATTAGCGCACTTTCGACGACCAACAAGTCCATTACTTTCTCTTGGGTTTCCAGCAATATTGGGATCTCCGGGAATGAGAAAGCGGGCACGCTGACCAAATCTGTGTTAGAAAATTACTCTATTGTAGATATACCCATAGAAATAAACACTTTCGATTCAATATTAAGAAAACAATTACACGCCCACTGGCAACATAAGTGGGACAATCTCCATATCACGTATAAACAAAAGGAGCACATAACAGACTGGTCAACATCCTACAGACGTAATAGACGGGAGGAAATAGCCATAGAAAGGCTGAGGATGAATTCCACCTACATCACCCACTTAAATCCTTACATCACTGGCATATTTCCTCCTCAGTGCAACACCTGCAACACTACATTATCTATAAGACACATACACTGCACGAAATACAACACACAGCGCCAGACGCTTATACATCACTGCAGACTCAACAATATTCAGTTAAACATGAAAAATCTTCTGGCCAATGACTGTTTCCTTATTGACAAAGTAGTGTTTTATTTGCGCACAGCAGGATTGTTGTGAAAATTGTAATGGTAAATAAAATGGGTCGCAGGTTTCCACCAGGCTTAATGACCACTTTATGGGTATATATATGTATATATATATATATATATATATATATATATATATGTGTGTGTGTGTGTGTGTGTGTGTGTGTGTGTGTGTGTGTGTGTGTGTGTGTGTGTGTGTGTGTGTGTACATATATATTGGAAAACTAAACACCAGTTTCAATTGAAGGGTTTATTTGCTCGACGTTTCGATTCCCATCCAGGAATCGTCTTCAGGGGATATAACGGTTACAAGAATGTGAACTCCTTATGAATCGCCGAAATGGTAAACCTGGGAAAGGTTCACCCTTTCAGTCAATTGTACAAAGCATACCTTACAATAATAAAAGATAAATAAATAAATAAATAAATAAAAAATACATTACAATACAAATTAAATACCAATTAGAATAAAATAAAATTCAAATAAAAGTTACATATTTGTGAACATAAAACAAGCGAAGCAAAAGTAACCATAGGTGACAACAGGACAGAGATGTAAATAGAAGTGGACAATTGACTGAAAGGGTGAACCTTTCCCAGGTTTACCATTTCGGCGATTCATAAGGAGTTCACATTCTTGTAACCGTTATACCCCCTGAAGACGATTCCTGGACGGGAATCGAAACGTCGGGCAAATAAACCCTTCAATTGAAACTGGTGTTTACAGTTTTCCAATATGGATCCCAGATTCCAAATCTTCTCTTACATTGAATACATACATATACATACATATATATATATATATATATATATATATAAAAATATATATATATATATATATATATATATATATATATATACATTTCGTTCCATTATAGGAAATGGCCTGAAGAAGAATGGACATGGCTTATCCAATCTAAGCTAACTGGTACAACTGCTAAAGTATTCAATACTATTGAGGAATATTCCTCCTACTCTTTAGTAAAAGAAAGTATATTAAAATGTATCACATCACCCCTAAAGTTTACAGACAAAATTTATGAATTTAGTAAAATCTCCCCTTAACACTTACGTAGAATCCGCTTCTGAGAAGCTAAAACGTTTCAAGCATACGAAGAGTTTAAGAGGCTCATTCTATTCCCTATAACACTATATCTCAGCGATAAGGACGTCACAAATCTTAATGAGGCGGCCTTATTGGATGATCAGTTCACAGTTGTACACAAAATGGGTACTCAACGGGAAAAGCCAATTGTAAAATCATCAGTACAATCCCTTGGCAGTCTTAGTGATAACCTTGTGGGGAAACCCAATAATGTTTTGTGTGGATACTGTAAGCGTATTGGACATCGCATTACCACATGCGAAATCCCAAAAACTTCCCAAACCCATGAATCATATTGTAACTCAACCCTTTACATCTCCTGCTGACCTCCAAAGATTTCAAATCCTCTGGTGAAGCAACTATAACCCAAAAAAGTCTATTCTGCCCAATAACTATTCTGAGAAACACTGGCCTCAATCCATTTGATTTAAAGATGTACTACCTGGAGTTGAAAAGAGGAGTACTGGAGATAAGACCCAAATAGAAGATCTGTCCACGGTCCAGTATACAAATCTACCTAAAGTATTCCTTAGATGTAATCATGTTAATAAGAAAGTAACAATTAACCTCAGAGAAAAGTAAATGCCAATTCCTGGAATTGATCTAATCCTAGGTAATGACATTGCAGGTTCATTAGTAGTCAAAACCCCTTGTGACAAAAGTCCCACAATTGTAGAAGATCACGTGCATCCTGAATTTTCCCCCTATGTGCAGTAACTCGTTTTAAATCAGTTCCCTTAAACGAACCGTACCTGATATGTTTGATCTATCTACACAAATCATGTCACCTTCCAACCTCATCAAAGCTCAACAAACTGACCATACTTTAAAACACTTTCATAGATTAGTAGAAGATTCTAAGGATAAAGTGGACACATTCCCTAGATTCTATTACCAACAAGGTATTCTCATGAGATGTACAAAATCCCCTTTACATATAAATAGCTCAGGATGCTTCAGGCGGTCATATAGGAGTTGGTAAGACCTATAAAAAAAATCCAAGAATATTTCTTTTGAACCAATCTAAAAAAGCACATTAAAGAATATGTTCAAACCCGCCATATTTGTCACCTCGCTGGCAAATCAAATCAGAAAATACCTAAAGCCCCTCTATCTTCCATCCCTGTGTCAGGGAACCCTTATGACAAAATGATCATAGATATAGTGGGGCTATTACAAAAAACAAAAAAGGGAAATCAATACATTCTAACTGTAATGTGTCCACTTACGATATTCCCCAAAGCTCCTATCAAAAGAATGGATGCAAAGACCATCGCTAACACTCTAATAAATATTTTCACTTAAGTAGGTTTTCCCAAAGAAATTCAATCTGACAGAGGGACAAATTTCACAAGTGAAATCTCAACCAATGTACTAAAAGAATTAAAGATAAAACCAAATTTCTCAAGTGCTTATCACCCTGATTGGAATGAGGGATTATCTCTCATGCTTTTTTGCCATTAGAAAAACCACTCAAGAGTCATTAGGATATTCTCCCTTTGAGCTCTTATATAGTCGACAAGTGAAAAAAACTCTTAAACTTTTAAAAAGTCAGTGGTACAGTGAGAGCCCTAACCACCCCAAGAAGACTGTAAATCAATATTTACATCAGTTAAAACACCGAATGAAGGTTGTTCGAACTATTGCTTTAGAGAACCTTGGCTAGCTCAATAAAAAATGAAGGAGCATTTTGATATTAAAACTAGAATGAGAGATAAGCTTGTCGATGAAGTCTTATTTTATTTGCCCATTCCAGGAGCTCCTCTCTCAAATGAATTTCAAGGTCCATAGATTAGATAAATTATGTTGTACTTACGCCAGACAGGCGTAAAGACTCTAAATTCGTACACATAAATTTGATAAAACTGTACCACTGAAAGGACCCTACTGATGAGACACGGACGCCTGTGTCCTTAATTTCACATATTACTCATCTTGATGCAATCCTTAACATGCCACATTCACAAACAGCTACCCCTAACTCCATCTTTCTTAGAAATACTGAAACCCTACACTCACATCTTCCTTTATCGCACCACGATGACATCAAGTAACTCCTCACCAACTACCATATGGAATGTAGAGGCCGCCCTGGTCTCCGTACCATTGCCGAGCACAATATAATGCTCTAATCTAATCGTCCTCCTATTCGTCAGGGTCCATACAACTTGCCCCCTCACAAACTGCAGATTCTTCGAGCAAAGGTGAACTGTCTACTAGAGACGGGACTAGCCGTCCCTAGTTCATCCCCATGGGCGTCACCAATAGATGTAAAACCGCCAGATTGTTCCACTGGTAACAGTGAATGTGTTCGTGCGTACGTATGTGTGATGTGGGCGTAAACGTGTGTGTACGTGTGGGAGGAGTTTGTGACGTCATACGCTGATGACGTTGGATGTTTTTGATTGGTTGTATGAGTGATCTGATTGGTGTATAGTTGTGTAAAGGGAGAAGTTTGTGTACTTTGTGTTTTTGCGAGGGTAGGACTGCGCGGTACTTTCAATCACTTCATCTATATGTATGTATGTATGGGTGTGGTCTATAAGTATGTGGAAGTTGGGAGGAAATGATGATTGACGTTGCTTGGTCCATAGATAAGTATTTCAGCGGCTTTGACCCATCGTTTTTCGCTCATATTTCCGAAATAACCATTCACATCAGCATGATATATTATCACAGCCTAATTCACACCCTGCCCTAATTTTTGACGTTATAGTGCATTCATAGCTAAACCAGAAGCCCTATGTTTCACGGGCACAATAGGGAATATCTATTGTACATTCCTAATAGATATAGGCACGAAGATAAACATACTTTCATAATCTATATGTACACAATTAGGTGATTCCTACCCTACCGACAAACCACACCTCATGGGAACCATGATAAGTGGCACACACCTAAACTTCACCTCAACCATAACCACCCCCATTCCCACCCACTACCTTCTACGTAGTCAAAAACTGGACCCTTGGATGTGATGGCATTTTAGGATTGGAATTCTTAGCCAACCACAAAATCTCTATACATACAAACCCCGCTATGCTCAAGTTAGGTGACATAGAAATCCTCCCCTCACCTATCCCGACGCTTCTAGGCGCTCAGGTGAACACCCTCAGTATCCACCACTACCCCCCACATCACCCTCCCGGAGTGTCACAACATCCTGCCTGCAACCAAGCTTGCCCACCTCGGCTTTTGCTGACCTCAGCAGAATGCAGAATGCCTCATCGAATCCCTGACTCAACATCAGGCAATACCACCAACATTACGACACCTTTCCCCAAGCACACCTACATGCCAAGTCAGACAACACCACACCACCTAATCCCCCCCTTTCTCAACACACAAATTCTCAACAAAGGCAAACTTACAATCCCCCCAGGGGAAAGTATGATTATCTCAGCAATCATACCTGGTGCACTTCCAGGCCAAGATATAATTGTGTCTCCCAATACCTATAAGAAAAAAAATCTCCATGTGCCTACTGTTTGGGATACAGTTAGAGAGAACAAAGAATTGAATTGAATAATTGGGATTTATCTAGCGTCGCAACATCAATGGTCATTGGCGCCGTAGTACTTATGATTAAAAAAAGGAAGTGGTAAAAAGCTTAAGAAACAAATAAAATAAAAAAATATTTAAATCTAAAGATCATTGAGAAGATCAATAGCACTAAGAAAATCAAAAATAGGATTTATATTGCAGTTACATCCCAGAAGATTTCGAAGGGACAGATCTCCTTCATCTCTGTGTTTTGACAAATATTGTTGTCTTTCTTCATCATAACTGGGGCATTCCACCATAATGTGTCTAATGGTCATAGGGACAAGGCAATCATTACAAAAAGGAGGAGGACTGCCCTCCATAAGAAAGCCATGGGATAATCTAGAGTGACCAATCCTCAACCGGCAAAGGGTTACTTCCTGTTTTCTGTTCAGCAATGTAAAAGACCAAGGATGAATAGTATCAGTAATCTCTCTCATCTTGTTACCAGCCTCAAGATCCCATTGGAACTGCCAAAGAGATGAGATCTCGGCTTTGATTAGAGGGATATAATCTTCATAAGGGATAGGCCGTAAGCGAGGTAAGGGTGAGAGAGCGGCTTCCTTGGCCAATTTATAGGCCTGTTCATTTCCTGGTACTTCGACATGTGCTGGAACCCAGCAGACGTTTATTTCATTACCTCGACTCTCGATTAAAAAAAGCCATTATAAGATCTTTAAAACTATTGGGTGTCTTGAGTCGAATTGTTCTAGAGACTGCAAGACACTCTTTGAGTCACTAAAAATTGTAAAACATTTGGCTCTCTTTTTCATGGAGGATATAATCTCCACGACGGACAGTATTCCCGTCAGTTCGGCAGTGAAATTAGATACTGTATCAGGCAAGGTACCCTTACTATTAAAATCATTTGAGAATATTCCAAAACCAACGCCAGCACTAGTTTTGGAGCCATCAGTAAAAACAAACACAGAGGGTTGGTGACTAAAAGAATGTTATAAAAAAGCATTGCGTAGTTCATAATCCTTGAAATCACGCTTACACCGTTAAAATATTTACAGAAAGATACTGTGGGCAGTCTCCATGGGGGAACAACCGAATATTTAAAAGGGAGGATGGGAATCTTGGGAAGATTCATGTCCTCTAAAATCCTTTTCATCCGGTATCCAAAAGGCTTTGGAAGTCTGGGGTGATTGTTGAAACAAGTGCTGTTAAAATCTGCTTGAGCTGTTCTAAAAGCGAGAGAGTTGGGAAGCATCTGCAATCTATGCCAGTATCTAATAGATGAGGTCTGGCGAATAAGATCTAACGACATTTCCCCTGCATCAACTAATAAACTTGGTATTGGGGAAGACTTGAAAGCACCTGTGGCCAAACGAACTCCACTGTGGTGTATCGTATCTAAACTTTTTAGTCTGGATGAAGTGGTCGATGAGTAAAACTCGCATCCATACGATAGTTTCGATAAAATAAGGGAATGATGTAACCGTAAAATTGTTCTGCGGTCAGCGCCCCATGAGATATGTGCTAAAACTTTTAAAATTTGTCTTCAGGGTTTTCAGATAGGGTACCCAAGAAAGGTGCTTATCAAAAATAAGTCCTAAAAACCTGGTTTCGTCAACACAAGGAATCTGGTCATCCTTTAACCAAATAGTAGGGTCAGGATGCAGACTTCTTAGTCGCCAGAAATGTACGACGACAGTTTTGCTGGGTGAAAATTTAAAACCATTATTATCGGCCCATGAAACTATTTTATTGATGCAGAGTTGTAGTTTTCTTTCAGCTATTGCCATGATACTAGCTCTAAAAGAAATGGAGAGGTCATCTACAAAAAGGGTGGCAAGTATTCCTTTACCTTTACCTTTACCATACACCAGGTAGGGCCAGTGCCCTGTCAGTTGTGATGCCTCACGAAACTTCTCCACCAGGCACGATCATCGTAAAGTTCCTCTTCTTCCACACTCTCTATTGTTGACAAGTATTGGTGGCAAGTATATCAGGAGGAATCACAGATGTCACCCCATTTATAGCTAAACTAAAGAGAGTGACACTGAGAACACACCCCTGAGGTACACCTTCTTCCTATTGTCTTATTTCAGATATGATGTTCCCAACTCTTACTCTAAAAACACGATTTGCTAAAAAGTTCTTGATGAAAAAGGCCATTTCTCCTCGAATACCAATAGCATGTACAGCCTTAAGAATACCATGCTTCCATGTGGTATCATATGCTTTCTCCAAGTCAAAGAAAACACTGATATGATGTTGCTTAGAGACAAAGGCTTTACAAATCGAAGATTCTAGTCGAAGTAAGGCATCAGCAGTGGAGTGCATGCGACGGAAACTACATTGAATGTCAGATATGATGTGGTTTCATTCAAGATACCAGACTAGTCGTGCATTGACCACTTTTTCTAAAATTTTGCACATGCAACATGTGAGGGCAATAGGACGGTAATTTGATGGAATTGAACCATCTTTATTGGGCTTAAGAAAAGGTAAAATTATACCCATTTCCCAAACACTGGGAAACGAATGTTCAAACCACACCCTATTAAGAAGTGCAAGAATAAAACCTTTAGTTACTGGAGATATATGTTTCAACATGGCATATGTAATGTCGTCAGGACCTGGAGAAGTATCACTGCAGGAGTTCGAAGCAGAATCATATTCCTTTTCAGTGAAAGGGGAGTTATAGGATTCTTCATGAGCGGCAGTAAAGTCAAGATTACGTTGTTGTTCTCTCATTCGGTATTGATATCCAGGAGAGCTGTTGTCTGGTTTAGATATATTAGCAAAATGATTTGCTAAGCCATTACTGACATCTTTAGGATCAAAGACCAAAGAGCCATCTAATTTTAAAACAGGTGGAGGGCTAATGGTGTATTTCCCCGATATTTTTCTCAAGTTTTTCCAAACGATCGATGCCGGTGTTCTATAGTTGAATGATGATACAAATTTAGCCCAAGACTGATGCTTTGCTTCTTTGATGGTACGTCGAAGTAATGCCCTGCTTTTACGATAAGCAACTAAAGTCTCATCATTTCTATGGCGATGTAATCTAGTCAAAGCTCTTCGTGTTGCTCTATGTAGATTTCGTATGGTGTCAGACCACCATGGTACAGGGCGTCTCCTAAACTTTCCAGATGACTTTGGGATGGAATTGATACCAGCAGTGTAGAGTGTGTCATTTAAGTACTCCATGTGCAGCTTCTACTGAAGAAAAACTATCAATACTGTTCTGGACAGTACTCAATTCTTCAAACTTGGTCCAGTCGGCTTTTTCAGTGCACCAGCGAGGAATACCATCTGTAGGAGCACCTTCCTGTGTATACAATACAGTGGGATAGTGATCACTGCTTCGTAAGTCATCAAGGACTTTCCATTCAAAGTCCAAAGCACAATTTGAGCTGCAGATCGATAAATCTATACATGATGTAGAGGCAGTCTGAATGTGATTGATTTGATTTATGGAATTTTTGGCTCGAAGGCCAAGCGCCGGAGCCGGTAGGCCATTCAGCGCATATTTATCTTTTAGATTAAAAAAAAAATAAATAAATAAATAAAATAAAAAAAATTCAAGTAAAACAGTTAAACCAATAAACATTCACGAACACACATCAACAACATACACTTACAAGCATTCATATACACAATTTTAAATTTCATAAAATAAATTTACGTCTTTTAAAAACTTTAAAACATTTTTCACACGAGCTTCCTCCCCTAAAATTTCTTTAAAAGATAAATCTATTAAAAAATTTGCCCTGCGTTTATTAGAGAATGCAGGGCACTGTGTTAAAATGTGTTTAATTGTTAAAACTACTTGGCAAGTGGGACATTGGGGGGCCAGCCTCTCTGCTCCACTTGCCATCAAAAATCTATGAGTGATGTAGGAATGGCCAATTCTCAATCTTGTCAAGACAATGCTTGACCTTCTGTCCAAAGGAGGACACTTCCAAGGGTTCACCAAGGGGTGAATTTCTTTTAGTTTATAACTGCCGTCCAGTCTTGTCCATTCTTCCTGCCACTTCCCCATTGTGTAACAATGAATCACTTCTTTGAAGTCCGTATGTGGGACTTTT
This sequence comes from Oratosquilla oratoria, assembly GCF_046742065.1. NCBI lineage: Eukaryota > Metazoa > Arthropoda > Malacostraca > Stomatopoda > Squillidae > Oratosquilla > Oratosquilla oratoria. Next base: position 52,833,808 of record NC_134804.1, read on the forward strand.
CGGTCTGTTACATGGTTGAGCTTAGTGGCGGCTTTGGCTGCAGCAACGGCCTGCTCATTTCCAGAGACAACCACATGGGACGGCACCCAGAAAAAGTTTACTTTTATTTTTTTTTCTGTTGTTGATTAGGATTAACCAGTCCTGTATTTCTTGGATTAAAAAGTGAAGAGGCAAAAATGTATTTACAGAGGTTAAAATGCTCATGGAGTCTGTAAAAATAACAACGTTCTTGTTGCATGGAACAGAATTAAAAACAAATTTGAGGGCGTTGCTGACTGCCTGCAGTTCAGCCGTAAAAACAGAGCTAAATTGGGGCAATTTTCTCTTTAAAACTGTGCTATCACATACAACAGCACAACCAACACCATCTTGGGATTTTGATCCATCTGTATAAATAAAAATTGCATCAGCATGTACTGATAAATGTTCTAAAAATTCACTTTTTAGCTCTACAGCAGTTCTATTTTTCTTCTTTTTAAGAGGACATATTTCAGTGGGGCATCGGTTCCAAGGAGGGAATTTGGGAGGCGTGATCTCAGCAATTGTGTTAGGAACAAGTCCTACCTTCTCTGTCCCAATTTCACATCACACTTCTAAAGGTTTTGGCAGAGTACTTTTCCTTGGAGCTCCGTCTACAGGCTGCTTTACAAATTTGAAGTTTGGATTCTGTTTGGATGTCAAGACACGAGATATATATCTAAGGCTTATTCCTCCCTGCGAATATACAGGGGAGGAATTCCTGCGTCCACATACAAGCTATCCACTGGAGATGTTCTATAGGCTCCCGAACAGATCCGTAAAGATAAATTGTGGACTATATCAAGCTTCTTCAGTGAACTTTTACATAAATTTGACATTCGTGATCCATTTTCCTAAGGCACAATGTTTGGTAAAGCCTTATCAAAGTAACACGATCTGCTCCCCAGTTGAAACCAGACACTACCTTTAGTATATTAAGTCGCTGTTTAACAATGTATACAACCTCGTTTATGTGATTTGTGGATGTCAACCTTTTATCCAAAACCAGACCCAAGTATTTTACTTGATCTTCATACGGTAATATGACACCCACTAAGAATAGTGTTGGTATTTCTTCCTTGCGTCTTAGTCTGGAAAACCTTATGGATTTGGTTTTTTCAGCAAAGAATCTGAAGCCCCTGCAATTAGCCCATGCTGTTGCTAAATTAATAACCTCTTGAATCTTTTGGCCCGTTTCTAATGTTGTCGATTTGCTGCACACAATAGCGAAGTCATCAGCATAAGCCAATCCATGAACTCCTGTGGGAACTTGTTCTAATAAACTATTAATGGCTATGCTGAAGAGTGTAGGACTCAGAACACTTCCTTGGGGAATCCCTTCCTCTTGAAGATATGCACTAGAGAAAGAAGAGCCCACTCGGACTTTTAGATAACGGTCAGACAAGAAGTCCTTTAAACAACTGAACATATTACCCCCGATACCTCACTCTGCAACTTGCTTCAGAATGCCTCCCCGCCAGGTAGTATCGTAGGCATTTTTCAAGTCAAAAAACACACCAATGCTAGAGTTCTCAATTGCGAAGGCATTCTGAATCTCACGAGTGATAAAAAGTAAGGGGTCCAGAGTGCACTTATTTCTTCTAAATCCCAACTGTCTGTTAGATAGCAGATTTTTAGATTCCAAAAACCAAATTAAACGCGTATTAACCATTCTTTCATAGATCTTACAAATGCAGCTAGTGAGAGCAATAGGTCTGTAACTTTGTGGGTCATGAGAGTCTTTTCTTCCCCTTAAGATTCCTATGATGATTGAAGTCTTCCAAGATTTAGGAGAAGATCCACAAGACCAAAATTTGTTTAGCACAGTTAAAAGGAATTTCTTCGACGATATGGATAAGTGACCAACCATGGAATAAAGAATGTCATTCTCTCCAGGAGACGTTGGGGAGGATAAAGATAAAGCATGATCCATTTCTTCCAAGGTGAAGAGAAGATTATATACCTCCGAGTTCGTATTGGTAGGAGGAATAATCGTGGTCTTGGCTCTAATTCGTCTGAAATCATCTGAATAATGTAGTGGGCTTGAAATATCAGCATAATGTCTTCCAAAAGCCTCTGCTACTTCTCTTGTATCTGATATAAAAGAGTCATTTATCTTCAGAATGGGTAAAGGAGATGGAGTAAACTTTCCTTGTAATTTTCGAATCCTATTCCATACTAAGGTAGGGGAAGAGTCATATTTCAATTCGCTAATATATTTAATGAAGGATTCCCTCCTTGCTTTCTTGAAGATTTTCTTCTGCTTTGCTCGAGCTCTTCCGTACGTTATCTTGTTGACTAAATAAGGGTATCTCCGATATCTCTTATAGCAAGTTCTTGTAATCTTTCTGCTTAAAGTACATTCATCGCTCCACCAGGGGACTACTGGGCGTTGAGGTTTACCAGCTGTCCTAGGAATGGAAGAGAAAGCACCAGAGAGTATCATGTCTACCAGGTAGTCATATGCATCACAGTTACTACCAAAATCACTAGTCTTATAATTAATCTCTGTGGATCTCCTAAATAATTCCCAATTAGCCTCTCCTGTCTTCCATTTAGGTAAGCAACAGGAGGGAGTGTTCTTTAAATATTTGATATGGATAGGCCAGTGGTCGCTACCATGTAAATCTTCATCTATTGACCAACTGTAGTCTAATCTTAAGGCTGATGAACAAATAGTTAGGTCTATAGCAGAACTTGAGTTGTGAAAGACATCAAACCTAGTTTTGAAACAGTCATTCATCAAAATGACATCGTTATTATCAATAAATTCTTCAATTATATTGCCCCAGGGGTCACACCTTGATTCATTCCATAGAGGATGCTTGGCGTTAAAATCACCCATTAGAATAAAAGGCTCAGGGAGCTGGTCAACCAAAGATTGTAGGTCATTTAACTCAAACTGACGGGGGTGCTTATATATGTCTACGAGTCGATCTTCCAGTTCAGGTTCCAAATATAAAGAACATAAAGTGATCCATTTAGTGGTAAAGATTTGTACTGCACAAGCCTGCAACACCGAATGTAGCTGGACACTTCTGTGGTTTACAGATTTCTTAACAATGATACCAGTACCTCCATGGGCACGGCCCCCAATCATAGGAGGAGATCTGTAAAATTTATGATTAAGTCCAACATTAGGGGATAAATTGCCAAGCATAGGTTCTTGCAGACAAAAAACAGACACATCATGTTCTTTAAAGAGAATCCCGACCTGCTCTCGATGAGAATTAAAACCTTGAATATCCCATTGAATTATGGACATTATACTGTTTTCTTTTTCTTTTTTGGGTCTACTGGTCTGGTAAGAGAAGTCTGGGAGAGAGAGGGTTTACAAGGTGGGTTCTTTTCTAATTTCTTTGCTTTCGCGGGTGGCATCCTCCTCTCTGACAATGGTCCGAGCGACGATGTAGAGTCCGGGTTATTAGTTTCTTTCTTAGATTGCTTATCACGATTTGGGGAAGAAGATGGAGATGAGGGTGGACTGTGGAGTCTTTTACTGCGCACAGCTTCAGACTCCATAGCTTCGCTTCTGTGTGCCTCAACTGAGTGAGGCACATCAGTCCGTGATCCCTTTATTGGGGAGCCCCCCGAGTTTGGAAGTTTGACTGATTGAGAGGAGGCTTTATTAGAGGAACCCTGTGGGGTCCCAGCAATGAGAACTTTAGGTGCCCCTCTAGATGGGGCAGGAGGCATTCCCTCAACTGGGGATGGGAGAACCTCCGCAGAGGAGGGTTGACGAGTACTACAATTTCCAACTTGTGGAGAAGAACGATTAGGTCTAGTAGTGACTCTTTCACGCTGAGGCTTGGGTTCAGCATTTCTTTGATCCCTATTGCTTCTGTGCACCTCTACCGTGTGAGGCACACTAGTCAGCAATCCCTCTACTGGGGAGTTCCCCAAGTCTGGAAGAGAGATTGCCTGAGAGGAGGTTTCATTGGAAGAAGCCTGTGAGGTTTCTACAATAGAAACCTTAGGTGCCCCTCCAGATGGGGCAGGGGACACCCCTTCAACAAGGGGTGAGGAAACCTCCGCACAGGAGGCTTCAGAAGTACTAGAAATTCCTACTTGAGAAGAAGAAAGACCATTAGGTTTCATAGTAACACTTTTACACTGAGGCTTGGGTTCAGTGTTAACAGAAGAATTCATATTGGCATTTTTATTTCTATTGCCTTCTACTGTTGGCTGATCCACTTTACTATTTGTTTTAACAACATCACTGTATCTTTTGGAATTACTTAATAGTCTTTTAGCATGTCCTACGCTTATATGTTCTGCATGAGCTTTTTTTTTAGTATTTCCTGTTCCTTCTTATAAATTACACAGTTCTTATTTCTGGCATCATGCTCTTCTTTACAATTTATACAAACTGTTGGTCGGGAACAATCCCCATGTTCAGGCTGAGCACATATCAAACACACTTTGTCCCTTGCACATCTGCGGGAAGGATGGCCATAACCATAGCAGTTAAAGCACTGAAGGGGACGGGGCTTAAACTGCTTCACATAAACAATCTCTTTTTCTATCTCTACATAATGAGGTAGATCTTCACCACAAAAACTTAGGATAATCATAGAAGAACGAGGGATTTTAGCAACCTTCCAAACATTAGTTGGGCACATTTCTAAAATTTCTTCTTCATGAAAGTCATACAAATCTCTATTAAAAATTACCCCTTTGGCATAACTAAAGGTATAGTGGGGTTTAACTTCCTTAATGTCCGATTTCTGTTTCAAGTTAAGCACCATGGCAGCTTGTTCATAGGATTTTACATGAATTAAGAAGGAATTTCTTCCAAATCGTGATACCTGGGAGTTATTCAAATCACCAGAGCCAAGGTGACTCTTCAAGAATCTTCTAAACTCGAACAAGTTAGCACGTTCTTTTGCAAGAGTGATAATGAGCCACTTAGCTGGGTTGGGAGGTCTCTGCACACTTTCCTTCCTTTCCTCTACCGGGATTTCTGGATAAAAGATATCCAAGTTAGGTGGCACTCTACCAACAAGTTGGGCTGAAGATTCATTCTCAGTACAATTATTATAATCCAAGCAGGCAGCAGCTGCATCCTGATTAGAAAGAAATGAGATCCACACTAGCCAAGCTTTAAAGTTGTCAGTTAGTTTAACTCTGATCTCTTTAATTTGTCAAAATTTACGAAACTTTTCATATAAGTCTGTAAAACTCTTATCAAGAGAGACATATTGTAAATGTAAGATTCTATGACTATTAGGGCCAGTATTTGATTTATTGATTTTACCGAAGTCCTTTTTCAAGCCGGAGTCGTCAACTGGGGTTTTTATTTTTGTTGAGTCAATATTGTCAACATTAGGATTGGCAATATTAGGAGAGGGATCGGGGGTTTAGGAGGAGGATCAGGTAGTGGTGGAGGTTTAGAACATTCTGTTTCAACAGCCGCCATCATCGTGTATATTTATGAGGCCACACCATATATTAAGAAAGAAAAAGCAGTGCATAGAAGGAAGATACTGCAGTTGCCCGATGCCACGCGCAATAAAAGAAAAGTCTCTGCAGAGTCGGGAAGTTCCAGAAACGACTATTTACACATGCAGGGCCTCGGAGGTGAGTTAGAGACTTTGTCAACCCGGGGTTTGTCCTCTTTTGTTTTGTCACATTTAGGATGGGTCCGGCGTAGTCACTCTGCATGTGTACTGGATAGGGAGAAAGGAAGTCTGCAGCCTAATACCTACCTCACAAACATGCATTCCCCAGTCGGTGGGCTTTCGGCCCTCGCAGGGAGTAGTGACCTCGCGGTATACATCCCCACTTGACTGGGTTTAGACATGTAGCTTGGAAGGCACCAAGATACCAGAACCTTCCTTAACAAGTATTAGAGAAAGATGGTGAAAAGGAGAGTAGGGTAGCAAATATGAAGGATAGGGATAGGGGAATTCACAAAGGAAAAGGGTGAGGGACCCCCTATCTATTCACTACCCCAAAAACCTCATCCTAAAACAACTGTCATAGGATGAGGGCGACAAATCCTACGAGTATTCCAGTCCATAATCAATACCAAGCTAGGGTGGTCAACAAAAATAATTTTGGCTCAGTTTTCGTCTGGTAGCTCGGGGCTGACCTCTCCAGTATGGTTGCACCTGGCTGGCACAGCTCAGTCCGTCCTTACTACACGGAAGTCCCCCCACTACATCAAAGTACTGGGCCTCGGGGGGGTTGTTTAAAATATGGGATTTTATTATTCTTTTCATGTCAGAATGTGGTATCTTGGTATTTGGCATGTTGTTACATTGTGCAGCTTCCTTTGCTTCCTTGTCAGCTAGTTCATTACCATGGGTTCCCATGTGTGATGGAACCCAGCAGAAATGAACCTTTTTGTGTCGGCAAGAAATATGAAAAAGCTGTAATAAGCGAAACGTCGTACAAATAAAGGCTCCGTCCTCATATGGTGTTTATCTAGTCAATCTTGTCGGCAGACTGCCACTTTTAAGCAAATATGAAAAAGCCACTCCTGAGCTTTTTGTATTAAAGGGTGAAAGCTATTAAAGCAGCTAATACTGTCCAAGACACTCTTTGAGTCACAATAAATTACAAATGCATCTCCTTTGGTTTCATGTATTAATTTTAAAGCATGATTAATTGCTGTTATTTCTGCAGTAAATATGGAGGGTGAATCAGGAAGTTTAGATATGTATGATGTGTCATCATGGATGACAGCATATCCAACTCCATTATTCGATTTGGATCCATCAGTATAAATCTTTATGTGTTCTTCATGTATTTTATTGTGTTCTAAAAATATGGACTTCACCTGCTCAATGGGAGTGTTCCTTTTGGTTACCTCTATAGAGCATTTTGATATTTCAGGGGTGATCCAAGGGGGAATATGTGGATGGCCCACTTGAAAAACGTTATGGGTCTTGATGGATATATCTTCTACTTGTTCATTCATTCTGACTTGAAGGGGTTTTGAAGATCTAGAACCTTTCAAATCGTCACCATTTACATTTTTGATAATATCAAAGGCAGGGTTTTTGCGATCTGTCTTGATCTTAAATAAGAGTCTTAGTCCTACGAAGGTCTCTACGAAGGTCAAGTGGCAGTCCACCAGAATCTACATAAATGCTTTCTACTGGTGATGTTCTAAATGCCCCTGAGCATATTCTAAGGCCCATATTATGAACTGTGTCAAGTTCCTTCAGTCTAGTTTTGCAAGCGGAGGAATAAATTTGACAACCATAATCAATTTTGGATCGGCAAAGAGTATTGTATAACATTAGCAATGATCTTTTATATGCTCCCCAACTAAAGCTAGATATAACTTTCAAGATGTTCAATGATTTCCTGGTTTTTTGTCTTCAGGGTATCAATATGGCTGGTCCAAGTCAATTTCGAGTCAAAAATCATGCCAAGAAATTTTACCTCTTCTTCATATGGTAAAATGGTTCCATTTAGATTTAAGGTTGGGATTACTTCTCTTCGTCTACGTCGAGAAAAACGTATAACAGTGGTTTTTATGGTTGAGATTTTAAAGCCCCATGAGTCAGCCCATCTACTAACAGCATTAATTGAATTTTGTAGATGCTTGCAGGCTGAAATAGCATCATAGCTTGTACAATAGATTGCCAAGTCATCCACAAAAAGGGAGCTCTTTACAGGTGGTGTAATTTCTTCCAAGATATTATTTATTGCCACAGCAAAACAGGTGACACTCAAGACACTTCCTTGGGGGACACCCTCCTTCTGAATAAATGGATTCGAGAGACTATTGTTGCTAGCATAGGCAACTGGGATGACTGTACTCCACACATCAACTGGCAAGTGATCTTGCATGAGTGCATACAGACTTGCATTGGTAGTTATAAGACTAAACCTTCGCATCAAGCTCTCCATATCTTTCATTGACACTGTTTTTCTATTCCTTATGGATACAAGAGCTTCTGAATCAAAGAACATATTTGCAAAGAACTGTTCACTCACTTCCATTGCTGCATCCACAGTCTCTTTTTTAATATAAAAAAGAGTGATTCAATACCTCTTTTGTTTTTGAAGCACTCAAGGTTTTCTGAGGGTCTTTCTTTACCTTTTGAGTAGCCTTTGGAAGTTTAAGACATGTTCTTGATTAGTATGACTACTCCTCATGAGATCTTGCACTGTTGGTACATGACGGAGTGGTGCGTGGGATGCTTTTGTAAGATTCTTTAGGAACTCCCTCACTGTCAACTGTTTCAAGTTTTCTCCTCAGATGTTCTTCCACTACTTACTGATTCTGCACTAGCATCTGGTCTTCTCAGTACAGAATGACTTCCAGATTTATTTACATCCTTTGGTTGTGATTTCTCTGAGATAAAGTTTAATTCCACATGATTTCTATCACTAACTTGTTTATTTAAACCATAAGAAAGTGCTCCCAGTAAATTATCATCATTTGTCAAATCAGAAGATTCCACAACATTTCCCGTTGACAAGTTGGGTTCTACATTCTCTTTATTTATAATATCAGATTTAATCTGAGCAGAACCTACATCATGTACTACTCCTATGTCATTTGGTTCTGGTTCTTTTGAATGAGAAGGTTCTGCCTCACTTTCAGCCTGATTTAAAATTTCTTTATTGGATTCTATGACTTTGTCTCTTTCCGTTTCCCTCAATGTCATATCAATGTATTCTAGTACATTGTCAATGGAAGCCTCCGAAGCAATCACTGGAGAATTTGCTGTGCCTGTCCTTGTGTAACAGTTGAATCTGCTTCTTCCATGGTTTGTGTGTCTGGGACTACTCGAATATTTGTTGATGTGCTTTCAGCAGTTTCAACCTTCATTGTCATATTTTCAGTGGACTCAGACTCCATGACCTGAGGAAATTCAGATGCTGCTGGGGTTGGACTTACTAAACTACCTTCTTTGTAAGTTTTTTGTGACAATGAACTTCCATCATCTTCACATAAGTCTGGTGGTGCATGTACTTCTGCTTCAATGACCAAATGTCTCTTAGTAAAAACTGTATTTCTTGATCCAGCTCTTCTATGGAACGATTCTGAGCCAGACATGCTTTCCCTTCTATGGTTTCCTGCCTTTGGTGATGGAAAGATGTGTGCAGTCTGCTTACTGGATTTTGGTTTCTGGGTAAATGTAGTCCTGGGTGTAGTTTCCTTTCTAGGCCTTCCTCTTTGTGAGGTTGCAGATTTAGGAGTAATTTTCTCTTCAGAACTTCCTCTCTGAGGCATTGTAATGTTAGAACTATTGCCTTTTCCAGACTTTTGCGGAGTTTCCATGCTAGGTGCTTCCTGTGGTGATATGCTGTCAGACATATCAGCTTCCCCTCGCTTACTTCTTTTGGGGAGAGTCTGAATGGGCGTTTCTTCTTTTGGGGTCTTTTTCTTAGGTGACCAAGGTTTGTGTTTGGGCCTTTTCTTCAGGCTCCTTGATTTAGGACTTTGATTATCCGTTCCTCTTGGGGTCCCCACTGGTGATGCAGCAAGATCCTTCTGTGGTGTTACAGTGCATAGGGTATCATGGTTCATGGGCATCACTTTATCAGATGATATGAGATTGGGTGCATCTGTAGCCACTGTTCCATAGTTCCCAAATGATACAGTGTCTACTACCTCTTTACTTTGAACTTTATCATTTAATGGTTCCTTTTCACTTTTTGAGGAAGAAATTGCTTCCCCCACTGGCCTGATACCTCCGTGTGCAAGGTGATCAATTGACTTGCCTATTTCTTCTTTCATTCCTGAATTCCCTGTGTCAAACTACATCACTCTAAATGGAAGAGAGTCAAGACTGTCAGCTCTATTTTCTTCATATTTTTGCTTTTCTTCTTCCTCAAAGCCAGTTCCATTTTCATCTGCCACAGTATTGAAATCACTGATCATACTTTCCAAGAGATCAGAGTTAGTTATGGCAGTCTTTACATCTAAAATAGCAGGTGGACCCCCTTTTGTATCTGCATCTCTAAATCCTAGAGGGGGTGGAATGCTACCATCTTCAACTTCCAATGATTCCAAATTATCAAGATGTCCCTCCACCACTTCTGGCACAACTGAGCCTTTCTGGTTGGTTGGTTGGTTTATGAGTTTTAGGCTCAAAAGCCAAGCACTGGAGCATCAAGGGCTATTCAGCGCTATGGAAGCTAAAAGGTGGATGAAAGCTAAAAGTTCAGTGATTTCATGAAAAAGATAATAATAATAATAAAATTGAAAATTACAGTGAGTTATAATAGGTGATAAAATTTGATAAGCTATAAAAATCTGACCACACGGGCTACTTCACAGTTATCATCAAGCAAGTCCGTCATGGACTTGCCTGTGATTGAACATGCTCATCGTTCACGTTGAAAACATATGCACTCCGTTAAAAAGTGCTGTACAGTAATGTGAGCCTGACATGTACGGCAGAATGGTACCTGCCGCTCGTCGCCACCTGTCATTAAAAAACTGTGTGTCAGATGTGTATGTCCGATTCGCAATCTGGTCAAGATGATGCTGTTCCTTCTATTTGGGCAATTGGATGATTCCCATTTCTTTATGGAGGGACGGATATTTTTTAGCTTCAAGTGGTCATTTAAGGTGCTCCATCTATGCTGCCACTTATTTTGTATATGAGTGTGTACAATCTCCTTAAGGTCGCCATGGGGTATATGGACGGCAGTAGTCAGCTGTAGATCAGCTACTGCCGACTTTGAAGCTTTATCTGCCGTTTCATTCCCCATGACGCCGGTGTGACCAGGTACCCAACAAAAGTTCACCTTGGTACGTTTTCGTGAGTGCAGGAGGACCAGCCAATCTTGCATTTCTTGCACCAGTGGGTGAGTGGGCAAAAGTTGCCGAATAGAAGCTAAAACACTGTTGGAGTCTGTATAAATAATGAAACTTTGCTCGTTTGAGCAACTGTAGTAGATCTCTTTCAAGGCCAGGAGTATTGCATAAGCTTCTGCAGTGAAATTTGAGCAAAGAGAGGGTAATTTACATTTAATCATTTTTCCGTTAAAAACTGCAGCAGAGCCTACACCTTGCTTAGACTTAGAGCCATCGGTATAGACAGAGATAGAGGTGTTGTGTTTAGAGGAGTGTTATAAGAATTGCGCCTTGACAGCCTGAGGGTCGTGGTGTTGTTTACCACCAGTACAAATGCAAATCTCCACAGGGGGTTTACACCAAGGAGGATACTTTGTTGGGCCTAATTTGGCTATAGTAGAGTCATAGAGACCGATCTCTCTAGATTCCTTCTCCAATCGAACCTCCAGTGGCTTAGGGATACGGGGCCTATTTGGAGAGACGTCATAAGGGTTCATAAAAAAATTAAAGTTGGGGTTATCATTTGATGTCAAACATTTGGCCAAATATCATAGTCCCAACTCCTCTCTGCGTAAGGAAAGATGTGGTACACCTGAGTCCACATATAGGCTGTCCACAGGGGAGGTACGATAGGCACCCTTGCAGATTCTCAGACCCAGATTGTGCACAACATCTAATTTTTCAAGGGTGGTTTTAGCAGCAGAGCCATATATCTGGCAAGCATAATCAATTTTGCTGAGGCAGAGAGTTTTATAGAGCCTTAATAAAATAGTACGATCGGCTCTCCAATCATAATGTGAGATAACTTTCAGAGTGTTGGTGGACTGTTGTACTCTAACACATAAGTCGTTAACATGGGAAACGAATGTGAGGCCCTTGTCAAAAATCACACCAAGGAACTTCACCTCACTCTCATATGGGAGGATAACTCCCTTCAAAAACAGAGTTGGTATCTCTTCTCGTTTCCTACACCTTGTAAATCTGATGGCCTTAGTTTTTTGAGGTGAGAAATTGAAACCTCTCCTGTCAGCCCATTTAGTGATTGCATTTATCGTAGCTTGTATTTTTCTACCAGCTTGAAGGGCTGTTGGGGCACTACAGTAAATAGCATGGTCATCAACAAATAGGGTACCCTGAACTGTCGGTGGTATTTGGTCCATGAGGCTATTAATGGCCACTGCAAATAGCGTAACACTTAACACGCTACCCTGGGGACCCCCTCTTCCTGCAGATAAGATGATGAAAATACAGATCCAACTCGGACTTTTAGTCGTCGGTTTGATAGGAAGTTCTGTACAAATGCAAACATGTGGCCTCCAATGCCCCATGATGCTAGCTGTTTCAAGATGCCACCCCGCCAGGTTGTGTCATAGGCCTTCTCTAAATCAAAGAACACACCAATGGTTTGATGTCTTCTAGCTAAGGCATTTTGGATTTCTCTTGAGAGTATTAGCAAAGGGTCAAGTGTGCTGCGATTCTTCCGGAATCCAAACTGCCTGTTTGACAGTAACTCTCTGGATTCTAGATACCAGACAAGTCTGTTATTAACCATTCTCTCAAAGAGTTTACAAAGACAGCTAGTGAGGGCAATAGGTCTATAGCTTCCTGGAAGTTCTGGGTTTTTCCCTGGCTTATGACAGGGGATTAGTATCGACAGATCCCAGGTATCAGGTGAAGAGTGTGTGGTCCATAGACCGTTATATACCGTAAGCAGGAACAGCTGTGAACACTGGGGAAGGTTGGCAATCATCTCATATCTGATGTCATCATCGCCAGGGGAAGTGAGGGCTGAGCTTGATAAAGCATGTTTCATTTCATCGAAGGTGAAAGGTAGATTAAAGGACTCTGTATTGTTTGAAGGCGGAGGGAGAACTGTTGCCGAGTCACGATGTATTTGAAATTCAGGAGCATAATTAGCTGCACTTGAAACACTAGCAAAGTGGGCACCCAAGATGTCAGCAACCCTCTTCGGGTCACAAACTTGAGTACCGTTAGATTCTAAAACGGGCAAGGCAGTCGGTACAAATTTACCTTGTAATTTACGGATTTTATTCCAAATCTGACTCATAGGGGTAGCGATGGTTAATTCCGAAACATATTTCTTCCAGGATTCACGCTTGAATTCTTTAAATATTTTCTTCTGTCTCGCACTGGCTCTAGAATAAGCAAGTCGGTTTGCCTCACACAGTGACCTGAGCAATCTACGAAGGCATGTCCTGGTTATTTTCCTAGCAACCTCACATTGTTTATTCCACCAAGGGACTACAGGGCGCCTGGGTAGGCCAGCAGTTTTGGGGATGGTTTGTTGTGCAGAATCTATGATGGTCTGTGAAAGGTGGGCATAAGCAGCAACAGGGGATAAAAAACTGGTGTGCGATTCATTGATAGCTGATGATTTAGTGAACTCTTTCCAATCAGCCTCCTTGATCTTCCATTTTGGTAGGCAGGGTGATGGGATACTTTTAACATATTGAAGTAGTATTGGCCAGTGGTCACTGCCATGCAGATCTCTATCAACAGCCCAATTGTACTCCAACCGGAGGGATGCTGTGCTTATAGTTAAGTCGATGGCTGAGGTGGTGTTATGAAAAATATCATATCGAGTGGGAGAGCCATCGTTCAGCAGCACTAAATCATTATTGGCATCAAGTAGCTGCTCAATGATGTAACCCCATCTATCACAGTGTACGTCACCCCATAAGGTGTGTTTGGCATTGAAGTCACCCATTAAGATAAATGGTGGAGGGAGCTGGTTCACTAAGTCTTGGATATCTGAGACATCCAGCTGTCTATTTCGCCTAAGGCCATCGAAAAGGTGGTCTTCAAGTTTAGGGTCTAAATAAAGGGAGCACAAAGTGATCTTTCTCTCGAGCTGAACCTGTACAGCACAGGCTTGAAGGTCTGTATTGAGCTGGATTGTAGAAAATCTAATAGACTTGTGAATTATGAAAGCAGTGCCACCCTGTGCCCTCTCATCAATAATAGGGGGGATCTATGAAAGTTATAATTGAGTCCAGGATTATAACTTGTATCTCCTAGTTTTGTTTCTTGAAGGCACAAAATCATGGTGTTGTAGTCTCTAAACAGTGTTCGGCAGTTCCATTGTATGATGGACATTTTCATTTAGGGAGCTTTCCACCTCCGACTTTATGAGACTTTTTCTTTTCTGCCTGATCAGTGTCTTGTCTAGAGATAGTAGGCCTGCCAGCAATTCCAGCTGGAGGCTTTCCACCTCTAGATCTCTCATCCTTTGAATTGCCCTGAGAGGAGTTAATACGGCCAGGATTGTGGCTCTCAATCTTGATCTTCTTTGATGTGTTTGGTGTCGATGTATTAGCTTTTGGAGGACCAGTAGCATCCGATGAAAGCACCTTATATTTGTCTGAGGTAGGGATGCTCAGGGTAGGAGAGGGAGGGGTAGGGGATGTTCCTCCCCTTTTCTTACCACGTGTTGGGGATCTCTCCGCCCTAACACCCTTTGCTGGCCGCGCATCATCTTGCGAATGCACATTCGCTGGTGAGGGAGTGTTCTCTGAGCCCTCAATAACGGGCACAGATGATGCCTGAGTTAACTCCTGAGAAGGAGGGGTGGGGGGGCTGGGAGGTGCTACCTCAGCAACGGTCGAAGCCTGTTTCAGGCGGGTATCATTTACCTCAGGGGTTCTACCGTGTGAGGCGGTAGGCTGAGGCGCCTTAGAGACAGTAGCTCGTTTCTTTGTGACCTGGGCATATGTTCTAGTTTGGCCTAGAAACTTCTTTGCGTATCGGATACTGATATGCTCTGCTTTGGATTTTTGAAGTGCTGCTTCTTCATCTTTATAGGACTGACAAGTCCTGTCACGGGCCTGGTGATCCTGGCCGCAATTCACACACTTGGGTGGTGTTGTGCATTCACCATGAATGGAGTAGGAGCATATAGCACACAGTTGCTCTCCACTGCAAGCAGTCAACGTATGGCCAAATTTAAAACATTTGAAACATTGTAATGGCTTTCGCTTAAAAGGGCGCACAGCAATCCTTTCATTTTCAATTATGATATGCGTAGGCAGGTCAGGGCTAGTAAAGGTTAGTACAATCATTTTGGTGCCCCGTAGTTTCCGGATATGGAAGATGTCATCAGGGCACATGTCCAGAATCTCTTCCTCTTCAAAATCATATAGGTCTTTGTCATATATGACACCTCTACCGTAGCTGAAGTCTATGTGTGGCTTAATTTCCTTCAGCATCTCACCACTTTCAGCTTTTAAGTGACTCAGCATATAAGACTGAGTTTTGGACTTTGCATGTATTAGAACTTTGTTCTTGCCAAATCTGGTGATATCACCACTACAAATTCCACCAACTTTCCTTTGCAGATATTTACAGAACTTATAGTAATTATAGTTTTCTTCCCGGGCAGTGGCCACCAACCACATTGGAGGACTCGGTAGTCTCTCCTTGTGGGAATTATTTAAGCAGTTTTCCTTCTCAGAAGGCGCATACAGAGAAGGTACATAAACAACTAGGGCATTAGGGGCACTGGCACATAAAGCCCCAGTGATGCCTGCTCCACAAACCCTCAAATTAGGAATATCGCTACTAGCTTTCAGAGCAGCATTGTGGCTAGTATATGACTGCCAGGCTTCCCAAGAATTTGCAGGTTCAGCATAACACATACGGATTTCTGTAATTTTACCATAGCAACCAAAGCACTTCGTAAGAATCTCATAGTTACAGGACTTGGGAAGCTGGAGGATATGGACCACAGACAAGTTTTTTACATTCTGGATTTCCAAAGCTCTGGAGGAGGGAGAACCCAACTCAGGAGTAACTTTTACCACATTATCTTTACTAGCGGAATCATAATGCTGTCCTTCATTAGGAGTTATAGTCTCCTTTGAAGGACACAAAGAGTGAGAATTATCCAAATCGGGATTTGAAACGGCGGAAGGGTCAGCATCAGTTCCCTCCAAGACCTGGGATGATGATTCATCCATAAATGGATGGAATCAAAGTTGTATGGTATAGCCTACTACTTAAAGAGCGCTTTCGGTAAGTTGTAGGGCCACACCATAAGCAACATGAGGTTTGAAGTGCGTGGAAAGAGATACTACAGGTGCCTGCCGCCACAGTCACTTAAGGAAAGTCCCTGCAGAGCCAGAAAAGGGTCCAGAAATGGCTATTTACAGGTAAAGGGCCTCGGCATCGAATTTTTTTGCTTTGACAACCCGTTTGTCCTCTGTAGTTTTGTCTCATATAGTATGAGGCCGGCGTAGCCACCCTTTATACCTGTACTGGAAGGGAGAACGGTATCAAGCTCAGGAGTCCTCCTTCCCATGCGTATCCACTGACCACCGAACCATGTGAACCATCGCCGGTGGCACCTGTTGCCAGATGAGTCCCCACCAACTCGGTCAGCTACCAGCACACAGGTCAGAGAGAAACCGGGAACTTAGAACTACCTTAAGAATGTGCAAGAGAAAGTCGAGGGTGCTTCTCAGGGAAGGCAATCTGGAGTTTTCCAGAGAACCTACCCCGAGATAATAGCCTGTTCAGAAAGAGAAGAAAGAGTGCATTAACTAAGAAGGGTAGGAGTAAACGAGCCATCAAATGAAGAGGGGTGGGGGTCGTTTACCAGTTACATTCCAGTTTGTGAGTCTTGGTCTGACAGCTCCAGTATGGTCTGTGCAGCATGATTGAATCTGCCAGGGAGGAAAACTTTCCCCGCTGCCATAGCCCATACCTTCATCACTATGCACAAGCCCCTCCAGGACAGCAACCTGCTCACAGGGCGGAGGGGGTCTGGTAGCTTAGGGCTGACCTCTCCAGTATGGTTGCACCTGGCTGGCACAGCTCAGCCCATCCTTGCTACACACAAGCCCCCCTACTAAATCAAAGTACTGGGCCTTAGGGGGGCTACTGTTTTTGAAGCTGAGAACTTGAGTCCACGTTTCGAAGCCCAATCTGCTATTCTATTAATAGTTAATTGTATCATTCTTTCAGCAATTACCATTCATGAAGCTGCATAAGAGATGGACAAGTCATCAGCAAATAGGGTATGCATTACTTCACGTGGGATTATAGAGCTTATATTTACCATTTTCTCTATTAATTTACATATACATCATGTGAGTGCTAAAGGACAATAGTTGGTCATGATTTTATCATCTTTTCCTGGTTCTAAGAAAGCCAAAATTATTGCTATGTTCCAGATATTGGGGAATGAATTTTCTTTCCATATTCTATTTATTATATCTAGTAAAAAAATATTTAGTCTCCACAGTGAGGTGCTTGATCATAGAGTAAGTTATTTCATCATTGCCCGGACAGGAGTCGTTTCATGAAGATAAAGCAGATAGGAGTTCTTTCATGCTGAATTGCAGGTTATAAGATTCATTTTTTGTTGTTCTAAATTTTAATTCAATATTTTCTTCTTGAATACAATGTTGAAAATACATAGATGAAGTATTTTTTGAAGAGATATTTGCGAAATGGTCTGCAAAGGCTTCACTTACGTCATCTCGGCTATGAAGTGTTTGATTATTAAGTTGTACGACTGGTGATGGTGTAGGGATGTATTTTCCAGATATTTTTCTTACTTTAGTCCAAACTTCCATGAGGCAGTTCTCCAGTTTATTTTAGAAACGTAGTTTATCCAGGATTGACGCTTAGCCTGTTTTACCTGATATCGGAATCTAGCTCTTGCTTTTTTATAACAAATCAAATAGAATTGACAAGGATGTTGTCGATAGCAGGTGAATGCAGCTCTCGTTGCTTTACGTGTTAAACGGCATTGGGTATTCCACCAGGGGACAGGTTTTCTGCTAAATTGCCCTTTAATGCGGGGAATTGATTTGTCACTAGCACTCATAAAGCTTCATCTACTGTGGAAAAGTTTTCGGCATCAGTTTCTATAAAGGTTAAAGACGTAAAGAGAGCCAGTTTGCTTTATTTATTATCCATCGTGGAGATCTTGGTACAGCTATTTCGTCTGTATTAATGGTGATTGGAAAATGGTCACTTCCTAAACAGTTGTCCATGGTTTCCCAAGAGAAATCCAAATAGCAATCAGGTGAACAGATAGATAAGTCGATACAAACAAGTGTTTCAGTTTGATTATGGAAGTGAGTAGGTGCTCCTGTATTCATAATACTAAGTTTTTTTTCTTCAATGTAAAAAAAAAAAAAAAAATTCCCCTGGGATTTGATTTTATGTCACCACACATTGGATGTCTACTATTAAAATCTCCGAGGAGTAAAAATGGACGAGGAAGTTGATTAATCAGGTTGTCAAGGTCTTGTTTGAGATTTTGGTAATCTATATTGTCTGGGGGTTGGTAGATTGAACAAACTGTATATTTCTTTTTTGTAAATATTTGTATAGCTACAGCTTGTAAGTTTGTTTGTAAAGGAATGTGTGTGTGTATAACATTTAGTCTTATCAGTAGTGCACTTCCACCATGTCTTCCTTCATCTGTTTGATGTTCATTATGATAAAAGAGATATTCTTTGGGGCATATTCTATTTTGTCCAAGCATTATTTCTTGTACCGAGATGCAGATGGGAAAATTTTCCTTTATTAATATTTTTAAAGATTCGTATTTAGCTCTCGAGCCTTGATAATTCCATTGTAGTAGGGTGAGTTTGTTATTCATGGTGGTTGTTTATGTATTATCTTTTTATTTTTGTTACATTTTTATTTGTAGTTAAAAGTTGAGTTTTTGTTAGCTACATTATTGGACTTTTTTAAGAATTCTTTCATTAGAATTTTGTTCTGGAGTTCTCTCTCTCTTTTTAGTTTTAATTTCATTATTCATTTCAGATCTTGTTTTCTCTTTTTGGTGGGTGGATTCCTTGGTGATCTGTTTCAAGTTTCCCATTCCATTTCTTGAATGATGGCCAGTGACTTTATTTTGTTCTTTGCTTTGCTCTCTTGCTTTTCTGGTATTTTTACATCTGAAGTTGTGCTCTTTTGTTCATTTGGTTTTACTGTTTTTACAGATTTTCTGGTTTGGTGTTAGAATTTTTTTCATTTGTTGACTTTGGTTGATTTCTTTTCAGAATCATTAAAAATAGTTCCCCTAGTCCAAAGTCGTTTATTCAAGGCCTCATTCCTAGCTTCTTTAAAGGTAATTTTCTCAAGGGTTCGGATGGCTTGAACTTCCTTTTCAAAGATAAATTTAACACAGCTCTTGGAGGATGAAGGATATTGTTCTCCGCAGTTAACACATGATGGAGCTTCCTTACAATTGCCATGCGTTTCTTTACCACCGTTTAAGCATACTGCAGGTTTTTCATTAATTCTACTTTTGCATTTTTGTTTTGAGTGTCCAAACATTTGACAATGGTAACATCTTAATGGGGATGGTATATATGGCTTTACTTTAAGAGACAACCAACCTGCTGATATAAAATTTGGTAATCTACATTGATTGAAGGTTAAAATTGTTGTTCCTAGGGGTACAAGGTGTTTGCCAATCTTCTTTCGCATTCTTACAACTTTTATTACTCCTTGATTTTTTTACTCTTTTTCTATTTCATTTTCTTCAATGTGTAATAATTCTGGTGCATATACTACACCTCTGCTTTGGTTAAAAACTGGGTGAGAGAAGCATTTAACATTAAGACCATCTAAACTTAAGATAGTTTTGAGTTTTTCACTTTGTTCAGGCGATGAGGCTTCAATCAATAGACTTCCATTTCCTTGTGGGCAAATTTTGGGCTGACTGCCACAGATATTAACAATTTCTCTATTTGCTCTGAAGACATTTAGACTCATATTTTCCTTCTTTAAATTCAAGTATTAAGTACTTTTCATAATTTACTGCTTCGTATACTCCTGGTATTATTTCCATCTTTCTAAACTTTTCATTTCTAACATTTGCTTCTCTGTCTTTCTTTCTGTCCTGATGATTTTTAGCTTTATTATCAGGAAAAGAATATGGTTTTAGGGTTATTATACTTGAACCCGATGTGCCGGTATCATTGTCCATTTCCATGTCAGTAGAGTTGTCAACAGGAGGTCTAGGGTTGTTTTGTATTGAAGTTGCGAGTCCTAGGGAATCCACCCCTAATCGGAGGATGTTAGTCCTCCTATCCCATGTGGCTCAATATGGGAAGGGGCTTTAGCGGGGACCAGTCTTCTATTGGAGAGGGGCTGCCTCACGTAAGGCGGGCGCTCACTGGTCAGTGAGGGTAAAAACCCCTCCCACCATTGTCTCCATCGCCTGGCACCCCCCATTACCCACAAATATAAGGGGTTCATAACCGGATCGATGGAGACTGACTCTTCACAGACAGTGTCTGCACCCAATGGGGTCTGCCAGAGAGTGGTGGCGACAATTCCAATCGTTACTCAAAACTTGATCGTACGAGTATTTCCTGCAATAGTCATTACCGATGTTCCTGATAGCCCAAGGAGAGAAGAAATAAAATGAGCAGGAGGGTAAATAATGGTTTAGTTTTGGTCTGGAAGCTCAGACCTGGCCTTGGCGGTATGGTTGGACCTGCCGGGATGTACACCATCCCACCTCCATCACCCAGCTCGTCATTGCAACACTCGAGCCCCACCACCACAACAAGGTACTGAGCCATCTGTTGAGTCATAAATCTTGAGAATGGGCAAAGGAGATGGAGTCAACTTTCCCTGTAATTTTTTAATCCTATTCAATACTAAGGTAGGAGGAGAGTCATATTTTAACTCACTAATAAATTTAATGAAGGATTCCCTCCTTGCTCTTTCTTAAAGATTTTCTTCTGCTTTGCTTGAGCTCTTCTGTACGTTATCCTAGTGGCTAAACAAGGATATCTCAAATATCTCTTATAGCCAGTTCTTGTAATCTTTCTGTTTAAAGCACATTCATCATTCCACCAGGGGACTACTGGGTGTCGAGGTTTACCAGCTGTCCTAGGAATAGATGAAAAGGCACCAGAAACTATGATGCCTACCAGATAATCATATGCATCAGATTTATAAGAAAAATCACTAGTCTTATAATCAATCTCTGTGGATCTCCTAAATAATTACCAATTAGCCTCTCCTGTCTTCCATTTAGGTATGCAAGAGGAGGGAATGTTCCTTAAATATTTTATATGGATAGGACAGTGGTCGCTACCATGTAAATCTTCATCTATTGACCAACTGTAATCTAATCTTAAGGATGATGAACAAATAGTTAGGTCTATAGCAGAACTTGAGTTGTGAAAGACATCAAACCTAGTTCTGGAACTGTCATTCATCAAAATGACACCGTTATTATCAATAAATTCTTCAATTATACTACCCCAGGGGTCACACCTTGATTCACCCCATTGAAGATGCTTGGCATTAAAATCACCCATTAAAATAAAAAGCTGAGGAAGCTGGTCGACCAAAGATTGTAGGTCATTTAACTCAAACTGATGGGAGTGGTTAAATACGTCTAGAAGTCAGTCTTCCAGTTCAGGCTCCAAATACAAAGAACATAAAGTGATCCATTTTGTGGTAAAAACTTGTATTGCACAAGCCTGCAACATTGAATGTAGGTGGACAATTCTGTGGTTTACAGACTTGTTAACAATGATACCAGTACCTCCATGAGCACGACCCCCAATCATAGGAGATCTATAAAGATTATAATTAGGGGTTACTAGGCTAGATAGAGTGAGAAATGAGAGAGGTGAGGAGGAGAACGGGGGAAAGGGAACGGGGAGATAGGATTGATGAAAGAGTATTAGGATGGTTTGGATACATGGAAAGAATGAGTGAAGAAAGATTGGTAAAAGAAGTGTGGAAGGCAGAGGTGGAAGGGGTGAATATGAGGGGGCGTCCTAGGATGAGATGGATGGATGGGGTGAAAGGGGCATTACAAAAGAGAGGAATGTCTGTGGAGGAAGGACGGGAGAGAACAGAAGATAGGGGTGAATGGAGAGGGGTTGTGTATAGATGTGTGATACATGAAGGGGAGTGGGAGGTGATGTATGATGTATGATGTATGATGTGATGTATGATGTATGTATGAGAAAAAATTTGATGCAGCCCGAAGGGATTTCTCCCCGTCTTCTCCTTTTCTGCATGAGGGGATGGAGAGGGGGGGTCACCGAATTTATGAAGCAGCCTTGTTGTGGATGTGCTGTGTCTTGCAACACTGCTTCTGACTCAGGGCAGTGGGCAGGATGCAGGAATGACCAGTCATCCAGGAGGTGCCAAGATAAGAGGGAGGGAGGCGGGTGGAGGGGAGTGGAATATATAGGAAATGGAATGGGTGGGAGTGGTTTCTATGCCTTTTTCCTTTTGGCTACCCCCTGTGTAGGGGGAAAAAGCCTTTGGTATATGTATGTATGCCTACAGTTACTTTCAACTTTCTCCTCTCACATATCATCCCATATGTCCACAACCCATCCCAAAACGACTTTCTGTCAACCCTGTCATATCCTTTCTCCAAATCCACAAACCCCAAAAAAGTCAACCTTACTTCTTCCCAAAACCTTCCCATATATCTGCCTAACCATTAAAATTTGATATACACATACACACCTTTCTTTCCTGAATTTGCACAGTTCTACCCAAATCATCCATTCTGTTCCCCCCTCTAATCTTTTCAATTAACATTCTCCTATATTCTTTTACAACTACGTTGAACAGACTTATCCCTTTAAGTCTACTACATTCATATTGATCCCTTTTGCCTTAGTATAGTGGAGCTGTAAATGCACTCCTCTACTCTGCAGGGACACTTTATTCCCTTAGGCATGCACTAATCTATAACTGCTTCTCCCTTTGCCAATCGCTCCACATGAGACCCATCTAACCCAGATGCCTAACCAGCCTTCAACACTTTGAATTTTCTTTGTAGCTTCACATTCAGCAAGTCCCAGGTAGAACAAAAAGTGTCACCTCTTTGGGGCTACATCTCTGGAGGGAGGTTTGGAGTCCTAATGGATTTTGAAGACAATTAGCAGGGAGATGATTCTGATATATGCCTCATAGAACCATTACTTGTAAGTAGCCTATCTTTCACTAGTCCTGCACTGTAAATAGATGTGTGAACCTGAGAGCAAAATATAACAGGAAAATTTCCTACACTTATAATTTGACAGCATACACAGATTCTATTAAGTATTTTTATCTGTGATTATAAAACAAGCTAAAAATCCAGGGCAGTAAACAAATGCAATATATATATATATATATATATATATATATATATATATATATATATATATATATATATGCAAACAAGTAATACTTGATATTTGCTGAACTTTTATATGCAATGTGACTAAAATATTATCAAACATAAGAATTACTACATATGTACTTGTACATTTTTCAAACCCATTTACTTTTTGGATAGCCTAGAAATGAAAGTGAATCACATTGTTTCATGAATTAATTTCCAAACATTAAAAAAATTATAAAGAAACAACATGCACATACATACATATACCAAGGCTTTTTCCCCTTTACAAGGGCGGTAGCCAAAAAGAAAAAGGCATAAAATAATTCCCACCCATTCCATCCCTACATACACTACACTCCCCTCCACCCTCCCTCTCATCTTAACACCTCCTGGATGACGGGTCATCCCTGCATCTTGTCCACTGCCCTGGGTCAGAGGCAGTGTCGCATGGCACAGCACATCCACAGCAAGGTTGCTTCATTAAATCGGCGACCCCCCCCCTCTCCATCCCCTCATGCAGAAAAGGAGAAGACGGGGAGAAATCCCTTCGGGCTGCGTCAAATTTTGCTCACACAGACTACCTCACCCCCCATCCCCCCACCCATTCCACCTCATGCATCACATCATCCATATACAACCATTCTCCATTCACCCCTGTCTTCTGTTCTCTCCCTTCCTTCCTCAACAGACATTCGCCTCTTCCCCAAAGCTCCCTTCACCCCATCCATCCATCTCATCCTAGGACATCCCCTCATGTTCAGTCCCTCCCATACCTCTTTTACTAGTCTTTCTTCATTCACTTTCCATGTGTCCAAACCATCCCAATACTCTTTCATCAACTCTATCTCCCAGCTCCCTTTCCACCCTCTCCTCCTCAATTCTCACTTTATCCAGCCTAGTAACCCCTATCATACTTCTCAGACACCTCATCTCAAACACATTCAAACTCCATTTCTCTTCCTCTCTTATGTTCCATGTTTCTGTCACATACAGTGCTGTTGGCAGAATCACTCCTTCATACAGTCTCCTCTTAGCATCCATTCCCAAATGTCTATTCCTCATTACACTTTATAGTCCATCAAGGCATTTACTTGCTTCTCTCAATCTACATTCTACATCCACCTCCACTCCACCTTTTCCTGCAACATTTGCATCTAAGTATATAAAACTATCCACTTCCTCCAGTCGCTCTCCCTTAATGCTCACTTCCAGTCTGCTGCCACTTTCACCCCTTGTATATCTCATCACCTTACTTTTACCCACATTTATCTTTAGCTTTCTTCTTTCACACACTCTCCCAAGCTCTGTCACCAACTTCCACAATACCTCCTCCAATCCTGCCACAAACACAGTGTCGTCTGCAAACAAGAGCTGACTCACCTCCCACTTTTCTCCATTTTCTTTAACCATTTCCAATCCCTGACCCACCACCCTTGCATTTACCTCTCGCACCACCCCATCCATGTATTTGTTGAACAGCCAAGGAGACATAACGCATCCTTGACGAAGTCCCACCTTTACCTCGAACCACTCACTCTCTCCATTTCTAATCCTGACACATGCTCTACTACATACATACATATACCAAGGCTTTTTCCCCCTTACAAGGGAGGCAGCCAAAAAGAAAAAGGCATAAAATTATTTTCACCCATTCCATCCCTACATATACTCCACTCCCCTCCACCCTCCCTCCCATCTTAGCACCTCCTGGATGACGGGTCATCCCTGCACCTTGTCCATTACTCTGGGTCAGAGGAAGTGTCGTAAGTCACAGCACATCCACAGCAAGGCCACTTCATAAAATCGGCAACCACCCCTCACCGTCCCCCCATGCATAAAAGGAGAAGACGGGGAGAAATCCCTTCGGGCTGAGTCAAATTTTGCTAACACATACTCCCTCACCCCCCATCCCCCCACCCATTCCACCACATGCATTACAACATCATCCTTATACAACCATTCTCCCCGTCTGGGGTATTGGCTGCATGTTACTGTGGCAAAAGTAGCATGCAGTTGATGCTTTAGGGTCTATATGGGGTGCCCCTACGGACCAGAGCCACACATCATTTTGTCTGTGATAGAGGAAAAATCTGTTCATAGAGAAATGACAACACTTTTAAACTACGACTGTCCCTCCGTTATGCTGTCCCCCAACCCCTTGTTACTGTCCTGTACAATTTCTCTGAATATTCATTTCCTGTTTCGCCTACCTACCCTGTGGTGGGGGCAAAAGAATACTGCCGCCACCAAATATTTCCACTTTGATCGTATGAGGTGAGAAAAAAGGGATAGGGATTGGGACCAGGCATCCTTCTCCCTGTAGCCCCATAGGGGACATTCCTAAAAATAGAAGTAAAGGCATAAGAGGGTCTAGGAGTTTTCCAACCAACACCCTAAGGTTGGTTCTTTTAATGTGCATGGATGTGGTACAGATGAGAGTAAAAGGGAAGAGATAGGTAGTATGTTTGTGAGAAGAAAGATGGATGTGTTGGCTTTGAGTGAAACTAAGTTAAGAGGGAAGGGCGAGTGTAAGTTTGGGAGTGTAAGTGGGAGGTTATCAGGAGTGAAGAGAGGGAAAGGGAGAGAAGGGGTGGCTATACTAGTAAGTGAGGAGATAGGTAAACGTGTATTGGAATGGAAGGAGGTTTCCTCAAGGATAATGTGGATGAAGGTGAAACTGGGAAAGGAGATGTGGGTTTTAGTAAGTGCATATGGGCCTGGTAGTGAGATGAGTGTAGAAGAAAGGGAGGCTTTTTGCATAGAGGGATTCGGGAGAAATGTTAATGTAATAGTACTGGGAGACCTTAATACTAGGGTAGGAAATGAACCAATTGACGGAGTGGTTGGGAAATGTGGAGTTCCAGGAAAGAATCGTAGTGGAGAGTTGATGGTGGAGATGTGTCAAGAAAGAGAGTTGATGATAGCAAATACAGTGTTTCGGAGGAAAGTCAAGCATAAGTACACATGGGAGAGGATGGTGGAGGGAAGGGAGGTAGATAGAGCGTTAATGGACTATGTAGTGGTAGATAGGAGTATAATAGGAAGAGTTAAGGATGTACATGTGCTAAGGGGAGAGGGTGGGGGAATATCAGATCATTTTTTGGTGGAAGGTAAGTTGAGAGTGGAGGATAGATGGAGAAAGAGGAAAAGGACAAAAGGTAGGGAGGTGCTTAGAGTGAACTCTTTAAACGAAAAGGAAAAGGAGGAGGAGTACAAGAAGATAACAATAAGAAAGTGTCAATCTCATTTAACATAATTTCAATTTTTTAACACATATAC
Organism: Oratosquilla oratoria; assembly: GCF_046742065.1. Taxonomy (NCBI): domain Eukaryota; kingdom Metazoa; phylum Arthropoda; class Malacostraca; order Stomatopoda; family Squillidae; genus Oratosquilla; species Oratosquilla oratoria. Next base: position 52,860,015 of record NC_134804.1, read on the forward strand.
ATGTGTAAGAGGCTGGTAGAAAAGGGTTGGTCTGGACAACCAAGTGGTAGCTGCTAAGCCCTGTAAGAGGCTGGTAGAAAAAAAGAGTAGAAAGAGGGGTAGAAGACGGGTTGTTACATTATATATGGTGGAAGTTGTGGCAATGGTAAAAATTATGGCAATGGTAAGAGCGGTGGTAACAACATTGCTATTACCAGTGGTTGGAGTAGTTATAATTTTAGGTAGGTAGTTAACGATACTGCTGGACTTGATTACATTCTACTGTACCGCCTTTAACAACTTTAGTATGGCCCTGTTCACACTAGCGATTTGAACCGTGTCAGTACCACATACTCAAGGAAAAACTGCGCGGTTGTATGTGAACGCCGCCATTGACTTACACCATAACTGAACTGCCGTGGTTGAAATCGCTCGTGTGAACAGGTCCTCAGTCTAGCTGCCATGAAATGATTTTATTCATATGGGACACGGAACGATACCTAATGGTACCTGCTGGTATGCATCTGTATGTTGTCTGGTCCTCAATGGACTGGTTGTTGACCCATGATTTAACGAGTTGACCTGTAGTGTGTACTCTGCCGCCAGGGGGTGATTTCATTCAACTGAGGGATGAAGGGAACACCAAGAAGCCAAAGGCTCTCCATGGAGATGGAGAAAGAAGTGGAGGTGGATGTGGAGTGGGTAGATGTCGACAGAGGTGGACTTAGACATGGATGTGGAGGTAGAGGTGAAGTAGGTAGAGGTGGAGTGGATAGAGGTAAAGTGGGTAGAGGTGGAGTGGATAGAGGTAAAGTGGGTAGAGGTGGAGTGGATAGAGGTAAAGGGGGTAGAGGTGGAGTGGATAGAGGTAAAGGGGGTAGAGGTGGAGTGGATAGAGGTAAAGGGGGTAGAGGTGGAGTGGATAGAGGTAAAGGGGGTAGAGGTGGAGTGGATAGAGGTAAAGGGGGTAGAGGTGGAATAGATAGAGGTAAAGGGGGTAGAGGTGGAGTGGATAGAGGTAAAGGGGGTACAGGTGGAGGGGATAGAGGTAAAGGGGGTAGAGGTGGAGTGGTAGAGTTGGAGACAGTACATGGAAAGAGATGGGGAGTAGAGGCAGGGGTGAGATAGGGCTGTAGGTGGAGGTAGAGCGGATTCAGGTGGAGGTAGAGGCAGAGGTGAGGTGGTGGGGGCAGAGGTGAGGTAGAGGAGGTAGAGATGAAGGCATAGGGGGATGTAGAGTTAGAGGATTGGGCAGAGGTTGATGAGGAAGAGGTAGGAATAGAGGTGGAGAAAATGGAGGTGAAGGAGGTGGAGGAAGTGGAGGTGAGGAAGAGGAAGTGGGGTGAAGGAAGTGGAGGTGGAGGAAGAGGAAGTGGGGGTGGAGGAAGAGGAAGTGGGGGTGGAGGAAGAGGAGGTGGGGGCAGAGGTGGAGGAGATCCCCTAGTATCCCACAATAGGGGTGGGGGGAGGGATAGGCAAACCTGAACAGGACTTGCTTGGCACTGAACAATTGCTGACCTTTCAAGGCTGCTCCTACTGCTGCTGCTGTTGTTGCTGCCTCCGCCTCCTCCTTCTCTTCCTCCTCCCCTGCACCTCCTCTTCCTCCTCAGCCTCTATCTCCACTTCGTCCTCCTTCTCCACCTCCATTTCCACTTCTTTCTCCTCCTCCTCCACCTCTACCTCTACTTCCTCCTCCTCCACCTCCATCTCCTCGGCCCCCCCCTCCATACCGAACATAACACTTGCATTTGAACTATGCAGTCGAGGCCCACTGGCCTGAGTGGTGTTTCATAGGGTCAGGACCCCCTTGTATGTTATGACTGCCACTGGTGAACTTTGGTAGATAAGAGGTATTTGGTGAGAAGCCTTCCCCAGGAGGTGCCGAGTAGCTGCAGCTGAAGCCGTCACCTTTGCCCTATGTGCTTTAGGGACTCTGTATGGCAGGTCATAAGCCGTCAATGCTGAGAACCGGAGAGGAATGCAAGATTCAAACCTGCAACCAGGAAAATGTGACTTGCACTCTTGTGATTGCGCTATTAGTTTATAACAGTCGGAGGACTCCTTTCAGAGTTGTGACACTCGAGTTCTGCCCAGGTCATCCTCCATTAAGGACAACCTTGTCCTTGCTTTTCTCTGGGAGGGTGGATCCGCGCGTGGGGAGTGTACATGTGTGGTTATACATACACACACACATCAATAAATTAGTTGGAGAGAATTTTAACTTACAAAGATCAATGAAAGTGACCTTCGACTACATAGATGAGGAGATGGTTAAAAACATGGTGGTTACACTGATAAGACCTAAACTAGAATATGCCACAACATTGTGGGGACCCAGCACAAAGAAGAAAATTAGAAAGAATCCAAAGAGCAGCAACAAAAATGGCACCTACACTGTCAAATCTGACATACGAACAAAGACTGGAGAAATTACATCTGTCAACACTGGAACAACCCCATCTGGGGTATTGGCTGCATGTTAAAATGGCAAAGTAGCATGCAGTTAATATTCTAAGGTCTATATGGAGGGCCCCTACGGACCAGAGCCACACATTTTGTCTGTGATAGAGGAGGACTCTGTTCACAGAGAAACGATTAAACTTTTATTATACTGCTACTGTCCCTCCGTAATGCTGTCCCCTAACCCCTTGTTGCTGTCCTGTACCATTTCTGTGAATTTCATTTCCTTGTTTCGCCTACCCAGTGGTGGGGGGAAAATAATACTGCCACCAAGTATTTCCACTTGAATCATAAGAGGCAAGAAAAACGGGATAGGGATTGGGACCAGGCATCCTTCTCCCTGTAGCCCCATAGGGGACATTCCAAAAAAAGTTAAGGCATAAGAGGGTCTAGGAGTTTTCCAACCAGCACCCTAAGGTTTGGGTCTTTTAATGTGCGTGGTTGTGGTACAGATGAGAGTAAAAGGGAAGAGATAGGCAGTATGTTTGTGAGAAGAAAGATGGATGTGCTTTGAGTGAAACTAAGTTGAGAGGGATGGGCAAGTGTGAGTTTGGGAGTGTAAGTGGGAGGTTTTCAGGAGTGAAGAGAGGGAGAGGGAGAGAAGGGGTGGCTATGCTAGTAAGTGAGGAGATAGGTAAATGTATAGTGGAGTGGAAGGAGGTTTCCTCAAGGATAATGTGGATGAAGGTGAAACTGGGAAAGGAGATGTGGGTTTTTGTAAGTGCATATGGACCTGGTAGTGAGATGAGTGTAGAAGAAAGGGAGGCTTTTTGGATAGATTTAAATGAGTGCATAGAGGGATTAGGGAAGAACATCAATGTAGTAGTATTGGGAAACCTTAATGCTAGGGTAGGAAATTAACCAATTGACGGAGTGGTTGGGAAATGTGGAGTTCCAGAAGAGAATCGTAGTGGAGTTGATGGTGGAGATGTCTCTAGAGAGTTGATGATAGCAAATACAGTGTTTCGGAAGAAAGTCAAGCATTAAGTACACATGGGAGAGGATGGTGGATGGAAGGGTGCTAGATAGAGCGTTAATGGACTATGTAGTGGTAGATAGGAGTATAATAGGAAGAGTTAAGGATGTACTTGTGCTAAGGGAAGAGAATGGGGGAATATCAGATCATTTTTTGGTGGAAGGTAAGTTGAGAGTGGAGGATAGATGGAGAAAGAGGAAAAGGACAAAAGGTAGAGAGGTGCTTAGAGTGAACTCATTAAATGAAAAGGAATAGGAGAAGGAGTACAAGAGGAAGCTGAGAGAGGAGTGGGAGGGAGTGAAGGATAGAGTAGAGCTAGGAGTGGAGGAGGAATGGGGATGGTCAAGGAGATAGTCACAAAGTGTGCAAAGATGGTGTGTGGAACAAGAAGGACTGGAGTAAATAGAAGGAAGGGTAGTGAATGGTGGGATGAGGAAACAAAGAAGGTTGTAGAAGATAAGAAGCGAGCTTTCACAGATTGGTTACAAAATAGGACGAGGGAGTCATATGAGAGGTACAAAGAAAAGAAAAGAGAAGTAAAGCACACTGTAAAGGAGGCAAAGAGGAGAGCAGATGTGAAATGGGTAAGAGTATGACAGAAAATTTTGAAAGTAATAAAAAGATGTTTTGGAAAGAAATTAAGAGAGGAAAAAGAGGCGAATCAAGTAGAGAAGACAAAATAAAAGGTGCAGATGGAAAGATGATAATGGAAGAGAAGGCAGTGAGGGGAAGATGGGCAGAGTATTTTAGGGAGTTGCTAAATGTGAAGGAGGATAGGGAGGGAAAGATAGTTGCAGTGGAAAGTGTTAAGAAAATGGCCGTGATGAGTGAGGAAAATGGAGGAGAAATAAGGATGGATGAAGTGAAGGCAATTGTTAAGATGATGAGAGCAGGTAAGGCACTTGGTCTGGATGGATGCCATGCAGAATGTAAAAAAAAAATGTGGACTGGCTGGTGAGGTTATTTAATGTTTGCTGGAGAGAGGGAAGAATGCCGGAGGACTGGAGGAGTGCCTGTATAGTTTCACTTTACAGGGGAAAAGGGGACAAGTGTGAGTGTAGTAGATTCAGAGGGATTAGCTTGTTAAAGGTCAGATATCAAGACTTCCATAACTTTTCGTATTTACAGTTTAATGTACATAAAAAAACATACTGACAGTATTCTATATAATTCCACCATCTACATCTTATCAAATTTGGCAAAAAACAGTTGTTTGTCTTTATTTCATTCCGTCGTCTGCTATTCGAAACAACCCGCCCGTGCGCTTCGGGAATGTTCGGGGAATTCCGCGTTCGTGACGTCACAGTTGCCAAACAATATTGCTATTCTGAGAGTGCATTGTATCGCTTTTGCATTATGCTATTGTCAGTCATGTGTCGTCTCTTGAGTGTCTCAATTTAGTTTTTTATTTTATTGTCACAAAATTGTGATAATAATGGCGTACTGCGTTGCCGCAGGCTGCAACAATGGTAGTGGAAGTGGGAGGAGTTTCTTTCAATTTCCTAAGGAGCCAGGCCGACGATCGGAATGGATAAGAAAGGTGAACAGAGCAGGCAAAAGACCGGGCAAACTGTGGGAGCCTTCGAAGTTTTCAAAACTTTGCTCTGACCACTTCGAAGAGGAATGCTTCGAAATGAATCTAGCGTTATCGATTGGATTTATGGAGAAGACCAGGAGACATCTAAAACCTGATGCCGTGCCCTCAATTTTTGCAGCCACTACAAAGCATTCCACGCCGAAACCAAAAAAGAAAAATAGGAGGTCAGCGTTTGATAAACGCCGGAGGCTTGAGGTACCGTAGGCAGTTTACTTTTTCTGACTCCATGCATCATGTGCATGCGTTAGGCTTAGGCCTAAACCTATGTCAGAGAGGGCCTGTTATAAATTCCATGGACATGCAGGATGGCCTATATAGGCCTAGTAGGCCTAGTGAATTGAACTCTGGCCCTGAAGCCATGGACCGGAGGTATAAATTAAGAGTTGAAGCCGCGAGTCGAGAGGATCGAGGGCTACCCACCCCCCTGGCCCGAGGGCTAGGCCTACCTGAAGCCAGGCTATGCATGTGCATCGTGGTCTGGATCGTGGTACTAGCCTATGGCTATGCCAGTGAGTGAGGGCCTATTATCATGATTATGTAGTAATTGTCCTACCAATATTTTATTTTCCAGACTATATCAGAGTTGATGGACGAACATGATGAAAACCAAGACGAGGGAGCCGGTAGTATGCCAGTTCATAGTGTCTCTGACATTTCCGAGCTTGAAATCTCAACAATTTCAGCTGACACGACAGAGCCTGACCTAACTGAAAGCATATCGACCAGCATCTCTGTGCAAACAGACAGTCTTATAACCAAGCCAGTTGGTTCCCAGACATCATGGGTATGTGTACTTTTTCTTTTTATCTTGAACATGTTGAAAGTGAAAATCATGCTACCACCAAGGTACCGGTACACGGGTACAGGTCACACTGAAAGATCTGATACATGGAATACCTCCATGGTGCAAGGGATTGGGCTCCATTTTATTGGATCATTTGTGATTTTTTTTCTGTCATTTTTAGTATCACAGACATTATGGGGTGTTGTTTGCATGGGTAGGCAGTGCCCGAATGTACACCTGGAAATAAAAAAGTTAATTTATCTACAAATGAAATAAAAGGTTGAGCTGGACTTGGAAGGACCACGGCGCAGAGGCTGGCCCCAGGCTTATGTCCTCAATCTTCTGAAATTAAAAGTTTGGAAAAAAGAGCAAAAATATATTGGTAGGCTTATACCATCATGTAGGCCTGGACTACAATCGAAATAGGGCCCTAAATCGTCGACATAAAAACAAAGGACCCCATCCCATGCTTGCAATGATAGCCTAAATAAGGTGGGAATAATGCACTGAATTTCATACCAGTGGGTATTCCCAATCCTATGAGACTGGTCAGATCTTTTGCGTTTGCATCTAGGAGGGGTGGTAGGCCCATCTTGATTCTCGGCACCGTCTAAATCAACGTCGCCGTCGAATTCCGTCTCCTCCCCCGTGGTCTCGGGTTCTGAATCTGACAAATCGCTTTCCCCTTCTTCTTCGCCATTTTGTTCACCACTTTCATCATCTTCACTTTCACTGTATTCCGACGAAGAAATGGGCTGTCCTATTATCGGTTCGAACTGGCATGGCTTTACAATGCGATGTTCGGCGATATCAAACTCCTCTTCCTCTTCTTCTTCCACCATACATACTATCCTTCCGAATTGGAATGCACAATGGGCCATTTTTGCGAAACTTTTTTGATTAAAAACGAACATGAAGATGAATAACTCGATTGGAATGACTGAGCTGAACTACAGCGTGTGTTTCTTTGTCCGATTGTTTGACAACTGTGACGTCACCGCCGGTTCACCTAGCGGCGATTACTGATACTAATTACTAATTGACTAGAACATCTAGACTTCGGAAAATTGGTATGCGAAGCGCAATTAAAAGTAAATTTTCTGAATAAATTCTTCTGTAACAGGTAAAAACTTTATTTGTATGCTTTTAAAAAGACCTTTTTCGAGCAATACGATTATTTTTAGCGAATGGTATATCTGTTGATATCTGACCTTTAAGTGTAGTTCGGAAGGCTTATGGGAGGATCTTGATTGAGAGGATTAGGAGTAGAACAGAGGGACTAATTGGTGAGGAACAGTGTGGATTTAGGACAGGTAGAGGTTGCGTAGATCAGATTTTTGTGGTAAGACAGATATGTGAGAAATCTATAGGAAAAGGTAAAGATGTTTTTTTGGCTTTTATGGATCTGGAAAAGGCTTATGACAGGGTAGACAGGGAGGCATTGTGGGAGGTTTTGCGGATGTATGGGATAGGAGGAAAGCTTCTAGGAACTGTCAATGGTTTTTATGAGAATGGTAGAGCATGTGTCAGGATTAGAAATGGAGAGAGTGAATGGTTCGAGGGAAAGGTGGTACTTCATCAGGAATGTGTTATGTCGCCCTGGCTGTTCAACTTATACATGGATGGGGTGGTGCGAGAGGTAAAAGCAAAGGTGGTGGGTCAAGGATTGGAGATGGTTAAAGAAAATGGAGAAAAGTGGGAGGTGAGCCAGCTGTTGTTTGCGGACAACACTGCACTTGTAGCAGGATCAGAGGAGGGATTGAGGAAGTTGGTGACAGAGTTTGGGAGAGTGTGTAAAAGAAGAAAATTTAAGATAAATGTGGGTAAAAGTAAGATGATGAGATGTACATGGGGTGAAATTGGCAGTAGACTGGAAGTGAGCATTAAGGGAGTTTTAGATAATTGGGTGCGAATGTGGCAGGAGAGGGTGGAGTGGAGATGGAGGTAGAATGTAGATTGAGAGAAGTGAGTAAATGCCTTGGCGGATTAAAAGTTGTAATGAGGAATAGACATTTGGGAATGGATGCTAAGAGGAGACTGTATGAAGGAGTGATTGTGCCAACAACATTGTATGGGGCAGAAACATGGAACATAAGAGAAGAAGAGAGAAGGAGTTTGAATGTGTTTGAGATGAAGTATCTGAGAAGTATGATAGGGGTTACTAGGCTGGATAGAGTGAGAAATGAGGAGGTGAGGAAACAGGGGTGGTAAGGGAAGTGGGAGATAGGGTGGATGAAAGAGTATTGGGATGGTTTGGACACATGGAAAGAATGACTGAAGAAAGACTAGTAAAAGAGGTATGGAAGGCAGATGTGGAGGGAGTGAACATGAAATGAAAACTATTTTATAGGAAATATATATTGAAGAAATGAAGGCACAGCCTTGCCTGTGTGTGTGTGTATCACTCACCTAGTCCACACACACACACACACACACACACACACACACACACACACACACACACACACACACACACACACACACACACACACACACACACACACACACACACACACACACACACACACACACACACACACACACACACAAAGTATGGGAATGGAGTAGGAAGTGGGAGATGGAGTTCAACACTAAAAAGTGTAGTATAATGGAATTTGGAAAAAGCAAAAACAGAATAACAGGATCATATAAATTGGGAGAAGAAGGAATAAAAAAAGTAGATAATGAGAAGGACCTGGGAGTCATTGTTATGAATAATATGTCACCTGAGAAACATATATATAAGATTTTTGGAGAAACATATAATTTAATAAGAACAATCAAAGTGGCATTTACATACCTGGATGAAGAAATGGTGAAGAAAATTCTAATCACTCTGATAAGACCAAGATTGGGATATGCAGCAACGATGTGGTCACCAAGTACAAAAAAAATGTATAAAAAAATTGAAAGAATACAAAGAGCAATTACAAAGTTGGCACTAACACTCTCAAAACTATCATATGAAGAGAGACTAGCAAAACTTGAACTACAGACACTAGAGCAAAGAAGAGAGAGAGGAGATTTGATAGCTATTTACAGAATCATGAAAGGCATAGAAATTATTGATAGAGAGAATCTGATAAAATGGGATGATAGAAATACAAGAGGACACGGAGAGAAAATCAAGAAAGACAGCTATAGAAGAGATCTGAAAAAGAACAGCTTTCCTCACAGAGTAATAGACAGTTGGAACAAGTTAGATGAGAAAGTGGTGTGTGCAAAAACAATACATGAATTTAAAAATACATACATATACCAAGGCTTTTTCCCCCTTACAAGGGAGGTAGCCAAAGAGGAAAAGGCATAAAATCATTTCCACCCATTCCATCCCTGAATACACTCCACAACCCTCCACCCTCCCTCTTATCTGAGCACCTCCTGGATGACGGGTCATCCCTGCACCTTGTCCACTGCCCTGGATCTGAAGCAGTGTCGCAAAACACAGCACATCCACAGCAAGGCCGCTTCATTAAATTGGCGACCCCCCCCTCTCCGTCCCCCCATTGCATAAAAGGAGAGGACGGGGAGAAATCCCTTCAGGCTGCGTCAAATTTTGCTCACACATACTACCTCACCCCCATCCCCCCGCCCATTCCACCTCACGCAATCACATCATCCATATACAACCATTCTCCATTCACCCCTGTCTTCTGTCCTCTCCCGTCCTTCCTCAACAGACATTCCCCTCTTCCCCAAAGCCCCCTTCACCCCATCCATCCACCTCATCCTAGGACGTCTCCTCATGTTCACTCCCTCCACATCTGCCTTCCATACCTCTTTTACTAGTCTTTCTTCACTCAAACCATCCTAATATTCTTTCATCAACCCTATCTCCCAGCTCCTTTTCCACCCCTGTTCTCCTCCTCACCTCCTCTTTCTCACTCTATCTAGCCTAGTAACCCCCATCATACTTCTCAGACACCTCATCTCAAACATATTCAAACTCCTTCTCTCTTCTTTTCTTATGTTCCATGTTTTTGCCCCATACAGTGCTGTTGGCACAATCACTCCTTCATACAGTCTCCTCTTAGCATCCATTCCCAAATGTCTATTCCTCATTACACTCTTTAATCCACCAAGGCATTTACTCGCTTCTCTCAATCTACATTCTACCTCCACCTTCAATCCACCTTTTCCTGCCACATTTGCACCCAAGTATCTATAACTATCCACTTCCTCCAGTCGCTCTCCCTTAATGCTCACTTCCAGTCTACTTCCACTTTCACCCCTTGTACATCTCATCACCTTACTTTTATCCACATTTATCTTTAGCTTTCTTCTATCATATACTCTCCCAAACTCTGTCACCAACTTCCTCAATCCCTCCTCCGATCCTCCCAAAAACGCAGTGTCGTCCGCAAACAACAGCTGGCTCACCTCCCACTTCTCTCCATTTTCCTTAACCATCTCCAATCCCTTGCCCACTACCCTTGCATTTACCTCTCGCACCACCCCATCCATGTATAAGTTGAACAGCCAGGGCGACATAACGCATCCTTGACGAAGTCCCACCTTTACCTCGAACCACTCACTCTCTCCATTTCCAATCCTGACACAAGCTCTACTACTCTCATAAAAACTCTTGACAGCTCCCAGAAGCTTTCCTCCAATCCCGTATATCTGCATAACCTCCCACAGTGCCTTTCTGTCTACCCTATCATAAGCCTTTTCCAGATCCATAAAAGCCCAAAAAAATCCTTCCCCTTTCCTATAGCTTTCTCACATATTTGTCTTACCACAAAGATCTGATCTACACAACCTCTACCTGTCCTAAATCCACACTGTTCCTCACCAATTACTCCTTCTGTTCCTCTCCTAATCCTCTGAATCAAGATCTTCCCATAAGCCTTCCCAGCTACACTTAACAAGCTAATCCCTCTGAAACTACTACATTCACACTTGTCCCCTTTTCCCTTGTAAAGTGGAACTATACAGGCACTCCTCCAGTCCTCCGGCACTCTACCCTCTCTCCAGCAAACATTAAATATCCTCACCAGCCAGTCCACCATCACTGTACCTCCCTTTTTCAGACATTCTGCATGGCATCCATCCAGACCAGGTGCCTTACCTGCTCTCATCATCTTAACAACTGCCTTCACTTCATCCTTCCTTATTTCTCCTCCATTTTCCTCACTCATCACTCTCATTTTCTTCGCATTTCTCACTGCAACTATCTTTCCCTCCCTATCCTTCTTCACATTTAGCAACTCCCTAAAATATTCTGCCCATCTTCCCCTTACTACCTTCTCTTCCATTATCATCTCTCCATCTGCACCTTTTACCTTTTCTTCTCTACTTGATTCGCCTCCTCTTCCTCTCTTAATTTCTTTCCAAAACATCTTTTTATTACTTTCAAAATTTTCTGTCATACTCTTACCCCACTTCACATCTGCTCTCCTCTTTGCATCCTTTACCTTTTGCTTTACTTCTCTTTTCTTTTCTTTGTACCTCTCATATGACTCCCTTGTCCTATTTTGTAACCAATCTGTGAAAACTCGCTTCTTCTCTTCTACAACCTTCTTTGTTTCCTCATCCCACCATTCACTACCCTTCCTTCTATTTCCTCCTGTCCTTCTTGTTCCACTGCAGAAACGTTTCAGAAGAGCATAATTGACTTGGTTGTTCAAAACAGCATGCCTCTTGCTCTTTCTCTCAACCAGCACTCCAGCAGCTTATTGGCGAAATGGCTAGAAAGTTCAATATTTCCCTGGACAGACATAACATTAGGAAAATTATCATAAATGAAGCAGATACAAAGAAAGAAGAACTACGCAACATTCTTTCAGGCCAGTATCTGTTTTTGAAAATGGATGCAGCAATAAGGCACAGAGTTAATTAATTCGTAATATATATAAGGTACTGTACTAGTGATGCAAAGATGGTAACAGGCACTCTTGCTGTTAAAGATACAAAAGCAATGCATGACAGCAGCGTTCTTCAAGGTTTGATTGAGAATGTTTTGAAAGAATACAATATTGATAAAGAAAACATTATCAGCATTGTTACATGCAATGCCTCTAACATGATAAAAACTATAGAAAACCTAAATGAAAGTCAAGATAATGAAGAAAAAGAAACCAGCAACACCACTGATAAAACTGCTGTATCACTAACTGAAGGAGACCAACAACACTCAGATGAACATCTTGATGATGTTGCTGAAGAAGCATCAAAACTTTGTAAGATCAGGCAAATGCGATGTGCTGTGCACACACTGCAACTTGCCATAAGGGACGGCCTTAAAGACCATCATACTGCGATTTGATAGGAAAGTTAAGACAGGTTGCAGTAGCCACAAGAACTCCAAAAATAGATGCGATTGTAAAAAGAGCTGGTAAAGGAGCTGTACTTGACCAGGCTACACACTGGGGGAGCACATATTTGATGGTGCAAAGACTGCTTGAACTAAGATCAGTCTTGGAGGGCATAGACAACCCATCACTGTCTCTAACTGAAAGCCAATGGCACTCAGCAACAGAATTGGAGGAGCTTCTTCTGCTACCATACACTGTAACAAAAACATTACAAGCTGAAGACTTGACAGCAGGGGAGTTTTTATTCGAATGAAAAAAAATTATTTTCAATCTGATTAAAAAAGGTCTTATAGCTAATGGGATACTCAACTCAATGAACAGAAGAGAACCACAGCTCACTGACAATGACATTCTGTTGGCATCGATATTTGTGGATCCAAAAAAGAAAAAAACGAATATTGCTCGAGGAGGAGCAGTGCAAAAGAGCAAAAGAATGTCTCTGCAAACTTGGAATGAAAATGAAAGGTCTTCTGAGCAAATCTTCAGAATATTCTAGTTTACACTGTGAAAGTATTGAAGTGGAGTCTTCATCTTCAAGTGATGCTGATGATTTTGAAAATTTTGTTAAGAAATTAGCACTACAGAAAGCTAAGAAAAGAAAACTAGACAGCACCACCATTGAGGCTCAACCTGTGGAAGTGAAGATAACTAAATTTAAAGATTTCAACAGAGCGTTGGCAGAAATAGAAAATATTGAATACAACAGCAAAAGCAAACTATCTTTGCAGGAAATAATCAAAGGCTACCCACAAGTAATAAGGGAAGTAGCTCTCACCGTCACAGCAATCCCTCCGACACAGGTTAGTGTGGAGAGACTCTTCTCAGTTCTGAAGCTGATGAAGAGTGATCTTAGAGCATCAATGAAAGAAGACATTATAGAAGCCATGTTATTTGTAAGGACTTTAAATTATTGAACAGTTTCCTGTTTCGTTTCAATAAAGGATTAATTGATTACAATATTGTTCTTTCGTTTTTTTTGTTTGTTTTTTTAAGAAGTTATTTTTTTAGTTTATGTGTTTGTTTGCAATTTAAGTGTTTTCTTTGTATATTGTATTTTCTTATGTATCTTTATATGTATTTTTTGCCAATAATGTATTTCTTTCGATAAAGTTAAAAAAAGCCAAATGACATAGCTATAACCATGAAGTCATTTATGATTTTAAAATTAGCCTGATGATTCTCTTGGCAGTGATGAAATGCCATTTCAACTTGTGGACAGGGTGCAGGGATGACCCGTCATCTAGGAGGTGCTAAGATGGGAGGGAGGGTGGAGGGCGTGGAGTGTTTTCAGGGATGGAATGGGTGGAAATGATTTTGTGCCTTTTCCTTTTTGGCTACCTCCCTAGTAAGGGGAAAAAAGCCTTGGTATATGTATGTATGTATATAAAAATATTTAGTTATTCTTTTTTTTTTTTTTAAATAGGAGTCAGAGTCGGAGTCGGTTCTAAAAAATTATAGGAGTCGGAGTCGGATGTTGAGTCCCGACTCCCCAGCCCTGAAACTAATTTAACTTATATATGCGAAACTTCGACGACTTCGTATGTTGGAAATTGCTTCGGGTGTAGAGTCAAATATTAGATCGAATTTCACATCGCATGTTGGAAAATTTGTATGTTTAGGCAATCGTAAGTAGAGGTTCTACTGTATATGTATGATGTTGTGATGCATGAGGTGGAATGGGTGGGGAGATGGGGGAAGTAGTATGTGTGAGAAAAATTTGATGCTCCCCGTCTTCTCCTTTTCTGCATGAGGAGACGGAGAGGGGGTCGCCAATTTAATTAAGCGGCCTTGCTGTGGATGTGCTGTGTCTTGCGACACTGCCTCCGACCCAGGGCAGTGGACAAGATGCAGGGATGACCCGTCATCCAGGAGGTGGCAAGATAAGAGGGAGGTTAGAGGATGGAGGGGAGTAGTGTGCATTTAGGGATGGAATTATTTTTATGTCTTTTTCTTTTTGACTACCTCCCTTGTAAGGAGGAAAAAGCCTTTGGTATATGTATGTAACACTGGAACAGAGAAGAGAAAGAGGTGATTTATTAACCATTTACAGAATTATGAAAGGGATGGAAATTCTCGATAGAGATGACTTATTAAAGTGGGACAGAAGAGAAACAAGAGGACATGAAAGGAAACTAGAGAAGGACATTTATAGAAGAGACCTAAAAAACAATAGCTTCCCACATAGAGTGATTAATGTCAGGAACAAACTAAATGGAGAAACACGATTTTAACCCTTTAAACTCCGATGACAAGATTTTTGTCATTTGGTCAAATAAAAAAAAAAAAATCATAAAACACCAAAATGTTTGATCAAACACCAGAAAAATATGACGCCAGTCCCCGCGCGGTCAAGCCGCATCAGATGATATTCGGATGTACAGGCCGGCGCGAGGCCTACCATATCCGGTTTTTCGTATCTACACCACAAGCGGCTGACATGAGTTGAATGGGTTAAGAATAAACTGGATGCGGAGAGATATGAAAATGGGTCACTACGAGCATGGCTCTCATCCCGTAAAATACAACTAGGTAAATACACACTCAACGAAAAGAGGACTAGATGAATCCAGGATTGAGTCAATATTACGAAGAGAGAGAGAGAGAGAGAGAGAGAGAGAGAGAGAGAGAGAGAGAGAGAGAGAGAGAGAGAGAGAGAAACTAAACGACACCCCTATAGCGACCAGCAGGTACGTAAGTGATGAATATTTCTTGGGATTTAGGAGGCAAGAGGAAACATTAGAGAAAACCTTGGACACTGAGAGATTTCGGAACTACCAGAGTAATACGAAACAGATAGATTAACAACTTAGCAGACGAAGTGATTGATTTAAGATTAGACTATAAAGCTCTGCAACTAGAAGTGACCAACCTACGATCAACGAACGAGGAAATACCTGGTGTTAATGTAATGGCGCTAGCTCTCTAGAGTGTGTCTCAATGTAATTGTGAGTGAAGGCAAAATTTTGCAACAAGGGAGACTACGTTATCCAAAGAAATTGTGTTGTTTGAGACCCAGCCTGAGTTTTTGAGACTCTCTGGGATCACTCTTAAATGCTGAAACTATTTTGACTGCCTTTTCTTTCGTAGGCCATGATTGTATGTTTTTGCAAGAGAGTATAGAGAGTATAGACCTCCTAACATCAGCATTGAGCAGACTGATCCCTGATTCATGAAATTCACAGAGCGTCACTGTACAAAAACGTTGTGATCATAGGAGATTTTAATAATAGAAACATTGACTGGAAAACTTTAATAGGAGATCATGAAGTAAAGAAATTCCTAGATGTGCAGGATAATTTCCTAAAACAAGTGATTACCGATCCTACGAGGGGACAAAATACCCTGGACTTAATTTTAACAAATAATGACCACCAAATCAGCACCGTAATAGTGGGAGATAATCTAGGCTCTAGCGATCATCAAGAAATAAGATTTAATGTTATTTGGGAAAAAATTAAAAAGTACGAATAACGTTCAAGTACCAGACTTCAGGAAAGCAAACTTTGACAATATAAAAACCTATTTGAAATTGAATACGAAATGTCATACGGACGTTTCGAACATTGTCGGTTCTCTGAGCGGGGCTGAGAGTCAGGTCTGGGTCACGGAGGGAAATATGCATACCTTAGGTCAGGTCATTTGGGGGGCGAGGGCCCAACAGTCAGGTCAGCGATTTAAAAGAAATGTATAGCAATCTAACTGATCTAATTATTAATGCACAAAACACATTTATCCCCCTAAAGTCAATTCGGAAAAATAGTAATACTCCCAAATGGATGACGGACAGATTGAAACATGAGATCGGAATGAAACGAGGACTTTACGTAAAAATAAAAAACGGGGAATCACACCTTAGATCAAGATATAACGAAATGGCAAAACTGGTTAAAAGGAATACATGTACAGCGAAACGTAATTATGAAATCAAGGTTGCCAGTCAAGCAAAATCCAACCCAAAGGGTTTCTTTCACCTCTATAGAACAAAAACTAAAGAAAGAATAGGACCGATTAAAAACAACGAAAATGTCATGATAGAATCGGAGGAAAAAATGAGTGGGGAGTTTAACAATTATTTTCTATCGGTGTTTACTAATGAGAGGTTAGATAAAGTACCTGACTGCAATTCGATCTTCAGAGAGGATGAAGAAAGTAGTCTATCTAATATCAGCATTAGTAAAGAAGTAGTCAAGCAGATTGACAGACTTAAAGCTACAAAATCTCCGGGTCCAGACGAAATTTTCCAAGAATGCTTGAGGAGTGCAAATTTGAAATATGCGACCAGTTAACTGAAATATTTAATAAATTGGTAGACACTGGTTTTGTTCCAACTGCTTGGAGGCAGGCAAACGTTGTTCCTGTTTTTAAGAAGGGAGATAGATCGCCTATATGCAACTACATGCCAACCAGTTTGACATCGGTTATAGGAAAAATGCTTGAATCAATAATAGTAAATAGACTCAGAGAACACATCGAAGGGCATAATCTAATTCGTGATTCACAGCATGGTTTCTCCAAGGGTAAGTCATGTGTAACTAAACTTCTATCCTTTTACACTAAAGTATATAAGGCGTCAGATAACAATAGAAATTACGATGTTATTTACCTTGACTTTAGCAAAGCGTTCGACAAGGTGCCAAACCAGAGACTACTAAATAAAATAAAAGCCCATGGCATAGGAGGAAAAGTGTTAGAATGAATTAGAGCTTGGATTAGTAACAGAAAACAGCGGGTCACCATAAATGGAATAAAATCTAGGTGGGGAAATGTTACTAGCGGGGTCCCCCAGGGCTTGGTTTTGGGTCCCTTGTTGTTCATTATGTACATAAACGACTTAGACGATGGGATAGTGATGTTAGTAAGTTTGCGGACGACACTAAAATAGGACGCCTAATTAGGTCAGGAGACGACGCCCAGATTCTGCATGATGATCTTAATAAATTGTTAACATGGTCAGTGAAATGGCAAATGAACTTCAATATCTCTAAGTGTAACATCTTAGACGTAGGGCTACACAACCCCGAAAATAGATACAACTTAGATAACACGTATTTAGAAAAATCTGAGTACGAGAGGGACTTAGGAGTTCTGGTGAGTCCGGACCTTAAAACCAGGAAGCAGTGCATTAGCGCCAGAAATAAAGCTAACAGTGCATTAGGCTTCATTGCTAGGACGGTAACGAATAGAAGTGCAGAGGTAATTATTAAACTCTATCTAGCGATAGTTAGACCCATCCTTGACTATGCGGTACAGTTTTGGTCTCCGTCCTACAGAATGGACATAAATTCACTGGAATCAGTACAGAGAAGAATGACCAAAATGATACATGGACTCGGAAATTTGTCTTATGAAGAGAGGCTTAGGCGCCTAAACTTACACTCTCTGGAAATACGCAGAGTGCGGGGTGATCTAATAGAAGTGTTCAAGTGGATCAAAGGCTATAACGAGGGTGATGCAAAAAAGGTCATCATAATAAAACAACAGGGCAGGACTCGCAGTAATGGGTATAAACTGGACAAATTTAGATTTAAGAAGGAAATAGGCAAGAATTGGTTTACTAATAGGGTGGTCGATGAATGGAATAAACTTAGTAACCATGTAGTAATCACTGAAACTATCGGTTGTTTTAAAAAACGATTAGACAACTTTATGGATGGGGATGACAGGTGGTGATGGATACAGAGCTGCCTGGTGTAGGCCTTATGGTCTCTTTCAGTCTCCTTTATTCTTATGTTCTTATGAAAGTGCTCTAAGTGGCTCAAAAGCTGCAAATGACTTTTTAAATTGTTCTACTAATGTATCAAATGAACGATTTTCCTCCTTGAAAGTGGCAGTTACCGACAAGATTGACGAGTTAAACACCATATGAGGACGGAGCCTTTATTTGTATGACGTTTCGCTTATTACAGCTTTTTCAAGTACAAGTTGAGATACAAATGCTTGAGATTAAATTAGGGGAAAGGAGGGAACGGGGAGAGAAAAGGGGGGGGGGAAGGAAGAGGAGGAGGAGAAGGGGGGGGGGGAATTGAACACTGGGAAAGGATGAGAATGCTGGCCCAAACGTCCGTGGGCGAAATGTCTGATGAGGCTGGTCAACTCATCAGGGAAGTAGAATTCTTTCCAAGTTGTGGGCAGGAGTAGCTCAAACTGCGTAACTGGTTTTGGAATTATTTTTGATTGGCCCGTCCGCCATGACATACATAATACATCGAGAATAATTAAAGCTTTGAACAAAGTATGCAAATAAATCTATATATACATACATTTAACAATACAACAGTGATCCTCGTATGTGATATAATATTTGGAACATACTGTGTAATTTACAATAGACATATAATAATTTGATACAGAATAATAATTTTATAAACAGTATGATGTGCCACTAGCAGTGGCAGTGTTGCTACATGTCCACAAAGGGTGGTTTAGATATTTAAAATTTTGCTGGCCATGGGTATTAGGGGAATAATGTGAGGCGAGATGTTAAACATGCCCCTTTTTTGTTCAATAGTGTTCGTTCCTTGAATGATTGCTGCTTCTAAACACTTCCTGCGGATTTTGTCTGGTTCTCGTATCAGCAGCTCTGCATTCTTCCAGTCCATAAGATGGTTTTCCTTGTTTCTATATGTCACACATGCATTGGTGGTGACATCATGCCTGACGTCGTAACGGTGTTCACGTATTCGTGTATTCAGGTCGCGTGACGTTTCTCCGATTTAAACTTTATCACATCCTGAACAAGGAATACGATAAACACCGGCTTTGGTGCCCGGTGTCTGGTTGTTGTGTATTTTCGTCTTCGTGATGTCTTTTATCGTTCTGCTTGTCTGGCACACTACTTCCAAGTTGGTGGGTCTTAAAAGATGTGTCAGGTTGGTGGCAACGTCGCCGGTTGGCAACACGAGACGTCTTGTTGTGCTGTCCTGCTGCCTACGGCTTTCCCAAATCTTAGCGTTTGGGCCAGCATTCTCATCCTTTCCCAGTGTTCAATCCGCCCCCTTTCTCCTCCTCCTCCTCTTCCTTCCCCCCCCCCTTTTCTCTCCCCGTTCCCTCCTTTCCCCTAATTTAATCTCAAGCATTTGTATCTCAACTTGTACTTGAAAAAGCTGTAATAAGCGAAACGTCGTACAAATAAAGGCTCCGTCCTCATATGGTGTTTAACTCGTCAACGAGTTTCCTCAAACAAGTCAGACTGAATGATATCACCAGCTAAAGTGTCATGCTTATCTATTTTGGATCTTAAGATGGATAGCTTTGTTTTGTCGTCTGTGACATTCCTACCGATTATTTCTGAGTGAACTTCAGTCAGGAAGGTGTTACAGGAATGTTCCTGCCGTTAAAGAGTGGGAAACTTGTCTCGTCCTTAATGACTGATGAGGTTTTGCAATTGTCTGAAGAATTGTCTGAAGAATTGTCTGAAGAATAGTCTGAAGAATTGTCTGAAGAATTGTCTGAAGAATTGTCTGAAGAGTTGGAAGTAGAAGGGATGGGGGGGGGGCATGGTTGGTAGAGACGTAGCTTGGCTTCGTGTATAGGGTCAGTTTGTCGAGTCAGAGAGGGTTTTGGACACATGCATGTATTAAGAAAAAATGTGTGTGGAGACGGTGTTACTCCTGGGTGGCACCGAGAATGGAAAAATAGCTACTTACCCATTGCAATGTTCGACTAAGGTGGTGACGGGGCTGCAGTGGACAAGAGGAGATGGAAGGATACATTGCTGGAAACAGGGGGATCAATTAATATGTTATTGGTGGTGAGAAAATATGTAACCAAGATGTATATTAACAACGAAAATAAAAATTGTGGTTGGGGGGGGGATTATATATATATATATATATATATATATATATATATATATATATATGTATGTATGTATGTATATATATGTATATATATATATATATATATATATATATATATATATATATATATATATATATAATTTTTTAATCAGCATATGACATCATGAGGGATGTGGGGACGTCATGCACCACTCTGCCAGATGCTAGAAATGGTGGTTGTAACAACGTTGATATTGATTGTGATGGTGGTTGTAGGGATGGTGGCTGTAGTGATGATACTTGTAGGGATAGTGGCTTGTAGTGTTGGTTACAATGGTTGTGATGACATTGGTTGTAGTAATAGTGGTGGTTGTAATGTTTTAGGGATGTAGTGATGATGGTAGTGATTATTGGTGGTTGTAGTGGAGGTTGTAATGTAGTGATTGTTGGTTGTAATGATGGTTGTAGTGATGGTGGTTGTAATGGTTCTAGTGTTGATATTGGTTGTAGTGATGGCTGTGGTGGTTGTAGTGATGGCTGTGGTGGTTGTGTTGGATGGAGTGTTCCAACGTATGAGTGAATAGTATCCGAGTAGAGCAGCTTCTCTGAAGGCGTGGAGATAAATAGCTGAGGTGTTCTTGTCTTTATTCGAGTGAATATCCCCTCTCTGAAGAGGAATGGTTCATTATATACATAAATCCGGCAAAGGAAAAATATTTACATGGTCGCTGTTTCCAGCGAGACTAGACATCAAAATATTTAATTTACATATAGTGCAACTAGAAGTGATGATACCTCACTTCGTATCATTTATACATATACAGTATGTCCGAATGTGGACTCGTGAGAAATTAATAACCTCGTGGAAATTTTTTGTTGGAGTGGCAATACTTTCTTAGTCGTTAGCAGGAATTCCAAGGGTTTTGGTGACAGCTGGGCCTCCGATGTCATGACCTAGATAATTTTAGTCTCAGGACAATAGGCTTGACCGCGATGCTTACCTTTCTCACATACGTCAGGTCTTGATTACCGTTCTACACTATGTTGTGCTGCATGCTTATCCCATACTTGTCTTGTGGATGAGAGCCGGTAGATGTAGGTAGATCTTGGTAGATAGGAGACTGCGTCGTTCTAGAAGTTCTCCAACAGTTGTAGTGATTGTTGTTGTTGATGGTTGTAGTGGTGCTGGTAATGGTCGTGGTTGTTATAATGGTGGTGGTTGCAGTGATGGTAGTGGTGCTGGTAATGGTGGCTGTGTTGATATTGTAGTATTGGCAGTTGTAGCAATGGTAGTGTTGGTTGTAGTGACTGAAATTATGGGTGGTTGTAGTAATGCTGGTGTTGGTTGTAGTGATGGTTATTGTAGTGGTTGTAGTGATTGGTGGTGGTGGTTGTAGTGCTGGTAATGGTGGTTGTGATGGTGGTTCTAGATGATTGTAGTGGTTTTAGTGATGGTTGTACTGTTTTTGGTTGTAGTGGTGGTTGTAGTAATGTTGATGTTGGCTGTAGTGGTGCTGGTAATGGCGGTTGTAGTGATGGTAGTGTTGGTTGTAGTGATTGAAGTTATGGGTGGTTGTAGTGATGCTGGTGATGTTGGTTGTAGTGATGCTGGTGATGTTGGTTGTAGTGATGTTGGTTGTAGTGATGCTGGTGATGTTGGTTGTAGTGATGCTGGTGATGTTGGTTGTAGTGATGCTGGTGATGTTGGTTGTAGTGATGCTGGTGATGTTGGTTTTAGTGATGCTGGTGATGTTGGTTTTAGTGGTGATTGTAGTGGTGCTTGTAATGGTTGTAGTGATTGTAGTGCTGGTGCTGGTAATGGTGGTTGTGTCTGTGGTGGTTCTTGGTGGTTGTAGTGTTTTTAGTGATGTTTGTACTGTTATTGGTTGTAGTAATGTTGATGTTGGCTAGTGATTGTGGTTGTAGTGGTGCTGGTGATGGTGGTTGTAGTGGTGCTGGTAATGGCGGTTGTAGTGATTGTTGGTGCTTGTAGTGATAGTGTTAGTTGTAGTGATTGTTGGTGGTTGAAGTAATGGGTGGTTGTAGTGGTGCTGGCAATGGCTGTAGTGATGGTGGTTGTAGTAATATTGATATTGGCTGTAGTGATGGTGGCGGTTGTACTGGTGCTGGTAATGGCAGTTGTAGTGATGGTAGTAATTGGTGGTTGTAGTGATGGTAGTAATTGGTGGTTGTAGTGATGGTAGTAATTGGTGGTTGTAGTGATGGTAGTAATTGGTGGTTGTAGTGATGGTATTGGTGGCTGTAGTGATTGTGCTGGTAATGGTGGTGGTTGTGGTGATTGTAGTGCTGGTAATGACTGTGGTTGTAGTGATGGTAATGATGTTTGTAGTGTTGATATTGGTTGTAGTGCTGGTAATGGAGGTTGTAGTGATTGTTGGTTGTGGTGGTTGTAGTGATATTATATTGGTTGTGATTGTTGATGGTTGTAGTGGTTTTAGTGGGGGTTGTACTGTTGATATTGGTTGTAGTGATGTTTGTAGTGATTGTGCTGGTAATGGTGGTGGCTGTAGTGATTGTTGGTTGTAATGGTTCTAGTGATGTTGATATTGGTTGCAGTGATGGTAGTGGTGGTTGTACTGATGATGGCGGTTGTAGTGATTGTGTTGGTAATTGTGATGTAGTGGTGTTTGTAGTGGTGTTGGTAATGGTCGTGGTTGTAGTGATAGTAGTGGTGCTGGTAATGGTGGTTGTAGTATCGATAATGGTTGTAGTTGTGCTGGTAATGGGGATGCAGTGATTATTGATGGTACAGTTGGTTTTAGTGATTGTTGGTGGTTGAAATAATGCTGGTTGTAGTGATGGCTGTTGTGATGGTGGTTGTAGTGGTGCTGGTAAGGGTGTTTGTAGTGATTGTTGATGGTTGTAGTGGTTTTAGTGATGGTGATTGTACTGATGATACTGGTTGTAGTAATGGTCCTGGCAGTTGTAGTGATATTAGGTGGCTGTGATGATTGTAGTGATTGTGCTGGTACTGGTGGTGGTTGTATTGGTGTATTGTTGGTTGTAATGATTTCGGTGGCTGTAGTAATGGTGGTTATAATGATCCTAGTGATGTTGATTTTTATTGTAGTAATGGTAGTGGTTGTATTGATGATGGTTGTAGTAAATGTGCTGGTAACGGTGGTTGTGATGTGGTTGTAGTGATTGTAATGCTGCTGGTAATGGTCATGGTTGTTGTAGTGATGGTGCTAGTAATGGCGGTTGTAGTGATGGTAGTGTTGGTTGAAGTAATGGGTGGTTGTGGTGATGCTGGTAATGGTTGTAGGGATTAGGATTGTAGTGGTGCTGGTAATGGTTGTAGGGATGGTGATTGTAGTGGTGCTGGTTATAGTTGCAGTGATAGTGGCTGTTTTGATGGTTGTAGTGATGGTGGCTGTTTTGATGGTTGTAGTGATGGTGGCTGTTTTGATGGTTGTAGGAATGGTGATTGTAGTGGTGCTGGTTATAGTTGTAGTGATGGTGGCTGTTTTGATGGCTGTAGTGATGGTTGTAGTGATGGTGGTAGTGGAGGTTGAGTTTGTAGTGATTGTTGTAGTGGTTTTAGTGATGGTTGTACTGATGTTATTGGTTGTAGTGATGGTGGTTGTACTGATGTTGATATTGGTTGTAGTGACGGTGGTTGTAGTAATGTTGATATTGGCTGTGATGGTGGTTGTAGTGGTGCTGGTAATGGCGACTGTAGTGATGGTAGTAGTAATTGGTAGTTGTAGTGATGGTAGTGGTTGTAATGATTGTTGGTTGTAGTGGTGCTTGTAATGTTATTGGTTGTGGTGGTTGTAGTGATGACATTTGTTGTAGTGAGTTCAGGGATGTAGTGATGATTGGTTGTAGGGATGCTGGTATTGGTGGTTGTAGTGATGACGGTTGTAATTGTTGGTGGTTGTGATGGTAGTGGTGCTTGTAATGGTGCTGGTTGTAGTGATGTTGATATAGGTTGTAATTTTGATATTGGTTGTGATGGTTGTAGGGATTGTGTCTGTAGTAATGGTTGTAGTGTTTACATTGTTTGTAGTGTAATGCTGGTTGTAGTGATTGGTGTTTGTAACAGTACTTGTAGTGATGGGGCTGCTTGTAGTGATTGGTTGTGGGTGTAGTGATGGTAGTGGTTGTAATGGTGCAGATAATGTTGGTGGTTGTAGTGGTGATTGTAGTGATGTGGTTGTATTGATAGG
The DNA here is from genome assembly GCF_046742065.1 of Oratosquilla oratoria. NCBI lineage: Eukaryota > Metazoa > Arthropoda > Malacostraca > Stomatopoda > Squillidae > Oratosquilla > Oratosquilla oratoria. The sequence continues at coordinate 52,884,099 of NC_134804.1, forward strand.
GCTGTAGTGGTGGTTGTAGTGATAGTTATAATGGTTCTAATAATACTGATATTGACTATAGTGGTGCTGGTAATTGTAGTGATGGGTTGTAGTGGTGGTTGTATGATTGTGCTAGTAATGGTGGTTATGATGGTTTTAGTGTAGTAATGGTGGACATGATGGTTGTAATGGTTCTAGTGTTTATATTGGTTGTAGTGATTATGGTTGTAGGGATGGTGGTAATGGTAGTTGTAGTGATGGTTGTAATGGTTCGTGTTGATATTGGTTGCAGTGGTGCTGGTAATGGTAGTTGTGATGGTGGTTGTAGTGATGGTAGTGGTGATTGCATTGACGGTGGTGGTTGTAGTGATTTTGCTAGTAATGTTGGTGGTTATAGTGATGTACTGATGGCAGTGGTGGTTATTGCAGTGATGGTTATTATAATAATGGTGGTGGTTGTAGTAATGGTAGTGGTTGCAATAACTGTTGGTGGTTGTAGTGGTGTTGGTAATGGGGGTTGTAGTGATGTTAGTGATTGTTGGTGGTTGTAGAGATAATGTTTGTAGTGGTGCTGGTAATGGTTGTAGTGGTGGTTGTAGTGATTGTTGGTTGTAGGGGTCATGTTGATATTGGTTGTAGTGGTGCTGGTAATGGCGGTTGTAGTAATGGTGTTGTAGTGGTGTTGGTGGTTGTCGTGATTGTAATTGTTGGTTGTAGTATTGATATTGTAGTGGTGGTGGCTGTAATGGTGGTTGTAGTGATGGTAGTGAAGGTTGTATTGATGGTAGTGGTGGTTGTAGTGATTTTTGGTGGTATTGATGGTAATGGTGGTTGTAGTGGTTGTACTGGTGTTGATATTGGTTGTAGTGATTATGTACTGGTGTTGATATTGGTTGTAGTGATGGTTGTAATATTTATATTGGTTGTAGTTGGCTGGTAATGGCGGTTGTGGTGATGGTAGCGGTGATTGTAGTGATGGTAGTTGCGCTTCTGGTGCTGGTGCTGGTAATGGTGGTGGTTGGAGTGATTAGTGGTAGCTGCAGTGGTGCTGGTGGTTGTAGTGATGTTGATATTGCTTGTAGTGGTGGTGCTGGTAATGGCAGTTGTAGTGGTAGCTGTTATAGGGTGGTAGTAGTGGTGGTTGTAGTAATGGTGGTGGTGGTTGTAGTGATGGTAGTAGTGATTGTTGGTTGTAGTGGTGGTGATTGCAGTGATTGTTGGATGTAATGATGGTTGTAGTAGTGCTGGTAATGGTTGTAGTGATGGTTTTGGTGATTGTAGTGAGTTGGTTGTAGTGATGTTGATATGGGTTGTAGTGGTGCTGGTAATGGTGTTGGTGGTTGTACTAATGGTGGCTGTAGTTATATTGTGATGGTTGTAGTGGCTATAATGGTGGTTTAGGGATGTTGGTTGTAGTGATGGTTGTAATGATAGTGCTGGTAATGGCGGTTGTAGTGATTGTTGGTGGTTGTAGTGATGGTAGTGGCGGTTGTAGTGTTGGTGATTGTGGTGAATTGCTGTAAGGATGGTGCTGGTAATGAATATTGGTGTTTGTAGTGATGGTAATGGTGCTGGTTGTAGCAATTGTTGTAGTGATGTTAATATTGGTTGTAATGGTGATATTGGCTGTATTGATGATGCTGGTAATTGTGGTGGCTGTAGTGATGGTAGTGGTTTTAGTGATTGTTGGTGGTTGTAATGGTGGTTTTAGTGATGGCGGTTATAGTTGTGGTGGTTGTAGTGATGGTGGTGGTTGTAGTGAAGGTGGTGGCTGTAGTGATGGTGGTGGTTGTGGTGATGGTGGTTGTAGTAATGGTAGTGGTTGTAGTGATGGTGGTCGTTGTGGTGATGGTGGTTGTAGTAATGGTGGTGGCTGTAGTGGTGGTTGTGGTTGTGGTGGACAATCCCCCACATGTGCTATGTCGGCTTATACCATCGTGGCATCAGCAGTGAGAGGAACCATGTATTCGCAGTCTGTGTAGAAGTAGTCGGCCTTCGGACTTGTAATAAGTATGTTAGAGTTAAGTCTTTAATAAGCCTGTACTTCAGGTATTTGTATACTCAAAGAAACAGACTTCAGGCCTACGCCCGGCAACCCTTTGCCAACCAAACCAGAGGTAAGCTACTTTTCGGTACTCAAGGAGAGTATTTAAGGGTTGCCGGGGTCAGGTCGCAGTCAGTCTCCTTTTAGGCCTAGTCTGGGCCGGGTGTGCGAGTGTATGTACACAGTGACGTCAATAAAACCCAGAAGCTAAAACCGACTGTCAATCTTCCCGGGCGTCACTAGCCCAGTAACGGCATCCAGTTACATTGGTGAACCCGGAGGTTTGACTCGACACCCAGCCCGGTTTTTTTTTTTTCTGGCGTTTTCGACACCACCCACCCCCTAATGGCGGTGCAACTTCCACCATTCACTACGACATCGACCTCTGGCTCGCGCACATCGACGCATGTTGGCCCACGAACGATGACACAATTACCGACCCCTACAAATTCCGACTGACAGTTGCGGCCCTCCCTGCACAAATTGCAGCGCGCATTTCTACACTCCTCACAGATCCCCCAGCGACTGACCGGTACAACGCCCTCAAGGTTGCCCTCAAACAGGCGTGCGGGAGAACTACGGAGCTCGCCATGGAGGAACTCCATACCATCACCTACGACGGCGGCAGGCCCTCAGTCTTCCTCGAGCGCCTGAAGGACCTCAATCGGGCGGCCGGATCACCGATGTCCGATGCATTGGTGATGTTTCGGCATAAACAATCACTCCCGCCGCACGTAAGGGCGCCCCTTACGGTGTTAGACATTACCGATATCAGTGAATATGCGAAGAAAGCCGACAGGTTGTTCCACGCACTCGCTCCGCAGGATATGGCAGCAGGATTAGTGCCCCCTGGATCAGTGGTCAGTAACCTGTCTACGCAAAGTGCGCGAGTGTGTAACGTCGACAACAGTGCGTCGATTCGTGTGTGTAGTGATAATTACTGTGATTCTACTGACGCTAGCGCGCGCGCCAGTGCGGCGCGGCCTCCCCCAGCGGACAACTTGGATGTCCGTTTAGCGCGTGTCGAGGGCCTGCTAGAGCAGCTAGTCGGCGCAGGGGGCGTGCGCGACCCACCTCCTCCAAGTCGACGCGCGTTTTGTTTCTACCACACTACATTTGGCCCCAGGGCTAGAAACTGAAGCCCTCCATGCACCTGGTTTGAGTATCAGCCATGGTCACGGGGGACGGGAAACGTAGCAAGCGGGAGGCGATAGTCCCTCCCGCTTCCACGCAGAATAGGCGGACGGCCTGTCCCCCCACGCCCTCGTCACAACCCCCCTCGCTCGTCCCGGGCACACAGTCGCGCGCTATTGCGCGTAACGGATACGGATACTGGCTGTCACTTCCTCGTCGACACGGGCGCTGTGGTCAGCGTCGTTCCACCCGCCGCTAAGGACAGGACGCATGCACATACAGCGTACGACCTCTTAGCTGCCAACGGCACTCTAATTGCCACGTACGGCACCAGGCACTGGCGCGTATTTTTTGCCACCGATCTTTCATTCCCGTGGACGTTCGTGGTGGCGGACGTAGGACAACCCATCTTGGGCCTGGACTTCTTGCGGGAACACGACCTTTTGGTGGACGCGCGGCGCCAACGGTTGATACACAGACCTTCCAACGCCTTCATCTGCACCGTTCTCTGGACTTCCCCAGCGCCGGTGCTTACCCACGTTCAGGGGCCTTCACCGTGCACCGACATCGTCCGAGAATTCCCCTCCATCACGTCCAGTCACCCCCACCCACGGAAACTGAGTCACACCGTTGAGCATACCATTCTCACGCACGGCCCGCCTTGCTTCGCTCGACCACGACGCCTCCCGCCGGAAAGGTTGCAAGCAGCGAAGCAAGAATTCGAACTTTTGCTGCAGGATGGTATTGCGCGCCCTTCGGCCAGCAGTTGGGCGTCGCCCCTGCACTTAGTGCCGAAAGCCAAGGATGGGGAATGGCGTGCATGTGGGGATTACAGAGCTCTTAACGCGATGACGCAACCGGACCGTTACCCGATTCCTCATGTGATGGACTTCCACGAGAGACTGCACGGGAAGACTGTGTTCTCCAAGATCGACTTGATGCGCGCGTTCCATCAAATCCCCGTAGCAGAGGAGGACATCCCCAAGACAGCTGTAACCACCCCATTCGGCCTGTTTGAATTTCCGGTCATGAACTTTGGCCTCCGGAACGCCGCACAAACCTTCCAGCGTTTCATGGACCAGGTGGTGCAGGGACTAGACTTCGTCGTGGTATACATCGACGACATCCTCGTCGCTTCGACATCCCATGAGGAGCATTGCCAACATCTCCGCCTTCTTTTCCAGCGACTCCATGATCACGGCTTGCGGATTCACCTTGCAAAGTGCGTGTTCGGGACCGAGTCGGTCGACTTCCTAGGGCCATAGAGTTTCGGCGTCGGGTATTTCGCCCCTTCCGCAAAAGGTGAAGGCTATCGACGACTTCCCACAGCCTACTACTGTCCGTAAGTTGCGGCAATTCCTAGGACTAATCAACTACTAACACCGGTTCATCCCGGGGGCTGCGGGACTACTCGCGCCGCTTTACGATCTTCTGAAGGGAACGAAAAAGCACTCGCCAAAGCCACTGCAATGGTCCGCGAGTGCAGGGCAGGCCTTCCAGGCTATTAAGCACCGCCTAGCGCAGCTGTCCCTCCTCGCATATCCAGTTCCGGGATCGACGGCGGTCCTCACGACAGACGCCTCGGAAGAGGCAGTGGGCGCCGTCCTCCAGCAGGAGGTGCAGGGCGTCCTTTCCCCGATGGCATTCTTCAGCAAGCGATTGAATGACGCCCAGCGCCACTACAGCGCTTTTGATCGAGAACTTCTAGCCATCTATGAAGCGGTGCGTCACTTCAGCCATTTCCTGGAGGCGAGGACGTGTAGGGTGCTTACAGATCACAAGCCCCTTACGTATGCGATGGAGAGACCAGGGCACAAGCTAACCCCGAGAGCCAGGCGCCACCTTGCATATATATCTGAATTCACAACGGATATCAGGCATATTCGGGGTGCCGATAACACCGCGGCAGACGCATTGTCTCGTAGTGCCAACGCAATTACGCGTTCCGCAACGCTGGACTATGCTGCAATCGCGCAGGCCCAAACGGAAGATGAAGAGTTACGGGACCTGCAACAAGGAACCACGTCGCTCCGTCTAGTGCTGCAGCAAGCTGACGCACTAGCTGCCCCATTGTGGTGTGACATCTCCACGGGGCACGCGCGCCCTTACATCCCGAAAGCATTCCGCCGACCTGTGTTCCGCCATTTCCACGATATGGCCCACCCAGGAATCCTCGCGACGCAACGCCTTATTCAGAAACGGGCCGTGTGGCCAGGACCTAAATTCATGGGTGCGCACATGCATTCCGTGCCAGACAGTGAAGATCCATCGGCACACAAAGCTCCCGCTCAGTCAGATTTCCACACCTACCCAGAGATTTCACACTGTGCATATCGACATTGTGGGACCCCTACCCCCCTCTAGGGGGTCCTGTTTCCTCCTCACCTGCGTTGACAGAGCAACTAGATGGATGCAGGCGATTCCTATGGTGGATAGTACAGCAGTGTACAGCCTTCCGTTTCCTGCATGGCTGGGTGGCTAGTTTGGGAGCCCCTCACACAATTATCACGGACCAGGGCCCGCAGTGGGAATCGAAGGCGTGGACAGATCTTCTACTATTCCTTGGCACAACCAGGCAGCGTACCACCGCATACCATCCACAATCCAACGGAATGGTAGAGCGTTTCCATAGGAGACTTAAAGAAGCCCTTCGCGCCCAACCACATCCAACGTCATGGGCGGACGCACTCCCAATCGTTCTCTTGAACATCCGTTCCACCGTGAAGGAGGACCTCCAGGTCACGCCAGCGGAACTAGTGTACGGCGAAGATCTACGCCTGCCCTCCCAATACACGCCTCCCCTTGACACGTACTCAGAGCTAACGTTCATGCCTACCCTTCGCCAAGCCATGAGGTCTTTCACACCTCAACCGCCTAAACCTCCTGCAGCATCCGCCACATACCACCACCCCACGCTCATGTCGGCAGACAAGGTATTTCTCCGTGTAGACGCGCGTACTGGTTCCTTGGCGCCAAGATACACGGGCCCTTACCAGGTGCTTGCACGAACACGAAAGCACGTCACCATTCAGATCGGTGACCGCCGGTCGGCGGTATCATGGGATCGGGTAAAGCCCGCCCACGTCGATGCAGACGCCCAGTCTACCCTTACAGTCCCTACCCCTCCTCCCACAAACCCTCCTCCTCCCCCTCTCGTACCTTCCTCCAACCCACCCCATTCACATCGCACTTCTACTACCCTTCCTCCCCCTCATCACCCTCCTCCATTTCCCACTCCGCACACAGTTGTCATACGCCCGTTCCCTATACAAAACGAAACGGTCCCACCACCTTCCCCGCGTCTGTCCACCACTCCTCCCCCTCCTCACCCCCTTCCTCTTCAACCTCCAAGCGCGGTCCTCGGCCATCCCAGTTCAACCCAAGATGAAACGTTACCCCTCACTCCTCCGCCGACCTCATCCTCTCCACCTCCTCCTTCAACACATCATCAGAACCCAGCTCCTCCCACCCCCTACTCTCCACAGGTAGAGCCGCCTCTACATCAACCACTACAGCCGCCCCCTGGCAGTCAGGTTCTTCCGCGCCCACCGACGCCCACACAGGGTCCACCAGAGTCCATCGCACTTCCCGCGCCGCTCAGTCCCCACCAGGGCCACCTCCACATAACCCCAGGAGACGGAGATTTCAACCCGGAGGGCACAATATTGCAATCGGGCCGGGTAGTGCGCAGGCCCCAGCGGTACCAGGTCAACAGTTTGTATCCGCCCACAGTTGGGGCCGGTACTTGGTACGGTGTCACCGGCACCTTTTTCCTGCCCGTAGGCGCGGCGCCCCCATGTAACGTGTTTCCGAGCGCTCACCCAATCGAACATCACGACTCACGTGCCACTGACGTCACCCACGCCCCCCCCCCCTGCTCGGACATCACGATTCCACGCTTCGCAGGGGAAGGGGGGTAAATGTGGTGGACAATCCCCCACATGTGCTATGTCGGCTTATACCATCGCGGCATCAGCAGTGAGAGGAACCATGTATTCGCAGTCTGTGTAGAAGTAGTCGGCCTTCGGACTTGTAATAAGTATGTTAGAGTTAAGTCTTTAATAAGCCTGTACTTCAGGTATTTGTATACTCAAAGAAACAGACTTCAGGCCTACGCCTGGCAACCCTTTGCCAACCAAACCAGAGGTAAGCTACTTTTCGGTACTCAAGGAGAGTATTTAAGGGTTGCCGGGGTCAGGTCGCAGTCAGTCTCCTTTTAGGCCTAGTCTGGGCCGGGTGTGCGAGTGTATGTACACAGTGACGTCAATAAAACCCAGAAGCTAAAACCGACTGTCAATCTTCCCGGTCGTCACTAGCCCAGTAACGGCATCCAGTTACATGGTTGTAGTGATGGTGGTTGTAGTAATGGTGGTGGCTGTAGTGGTGGTGGTTGTAGTGATGGTGGTGGTTGTAGTGATAGTGGCTGTTGTGGTGGTGGTGGCGGTTGCAGTAATGGTGGTGGCTGTAGTAGTGATGGTGGCTGTAGAGGTGGTAGCTGTAGAGGGGGTGGCTGTGGTGGTGGTTGTAGTGATGGTGGTGGTTGTAGTGATGGTGGTTGCAGTGATGGTGGTGGTTGTAGTGATGGTGGTGGTTGTAGTGGTGGTGGTTGTAGTGATGGTGGTAGTTGTATTGATGGTGGTGGTTGTAGTGATGGTGGTGGTTGTAGTGATGCTGGTTGTAGTGATGGTGGTGTTGTAGTGATGGTGGTGGTTGTAGTGGTGGTGGTTGTAGTGATGGTGGTGGTTGTAGTGATGGTGGTGGTTGTATTGATGGTGGTGGTTGTAGTGATGGTGGTGGTTGTAGTGTTGGGTGGCTGTAGTGGTGGTGGCTCTAGTGGTGGCTGTGGTTGTAGTGATGGTGGTGGTTGTATTGATGGTGGTGGTTGTAGTGATGGTGGTGGTTGTAGTGATGGTGGTGGTTGTATTGATGGTGGTGGTTGTAGTGATGGTGGTGGTTGTAGTGATGGTGGTGGTTGTATTGATGGTGGTGGTTGTAGTGATGGTGGTGGTTGTAGTGATGGGTGGCTGTAGTGGTGGTGGCTCTAGTGGTGGCTGTGGTTGTAGTGATGGTGGTGGTTGTAGTGATGGTGGTGGTTGTAGTAATGGTGGTGGCTGTAGTGGTGGTGGCTCTAGTGGTGGTTTTGGTTGTAGTGATGGTGGTGGTTATAGTAATGGTGGTGGTTGTAGTAATGGTGGTGGCTGTAGTGATTTGTGGCTGTAGTGATGGGTGGCTGTAGTGGTGGTGGCTCTAGTGGTGGTTGTGGTTCTAGTGATGCTGGTGGTTGTAGTGATGGTGGTTGTAGTGATGGTGGTGGTTGTAGTGATGGTGGTGGTTGTAGTAATGGTGGTGGCTGTAGTGATGGGTGGCTGTAGTGGTGGTGGCTGTAGTGGTGGTTGTGGTTGTAGTGATGGTGGTTTTAGTGGTGGCGGTTGTAGTAATGGTGGCTGCTGTAGTGGTGATGGTGGCTGTAGAGGTGGTAGCTGTAGAGGGGGTGGCTGTGGTGGTGGTTGTAGTGATGGTGGTGGAAGTGGTGGTGGTTGTAGTGATGGTGGTGGTTGTAGTGATGGTGGTGGCTGTAGTGGTGGTGGTTTTAGTGATGGTGGCGGATGTAGTGATGGTGGCGGATGTAGTGATGGTGGTGGTGGTTGTAGTGGTGGTGGTGGCTGTAGTGGCAGTGGTAGCTGTAGTGGTGGTGGTGGCTGTAGTGGTGGTGGTGGCTGTAGTGATGGTGGTGAATGTAGTGATGGTGGTGAATGTAGTGATGGTGGTGGATGTAGTGGTGGTGGTGGATGTAGTGGTGGTGGTGGATGTAGTGGTGGTGGCTGTAGTATTGGTGGTGGCTGTAGTGATGGTGGTTGTAGTGGTGGTGGTTGGAGTGGTGGTGGTGGCTGTAGTGGTGGTGGTGGCTGTAGTGGTGGTGGTGGCTGTAGCGGTGGTGGTGGTTGTAGTTATGGTGGTGCTGCAGATGATAATGTTGGAGGAATGGCGAAGGCTGGAAGGGCAGCAGCAGCAGCAGCAGCAGGGAAGTAAATTAGAGGAAAACTAATAATAAAAAATAATAAAAAGATGACGGGGGGGGGGGTGCGAACCCGGAACAAGAAGAAGAGGAAGAAAGTGGAGAGAGAGTGCAGCAGCCGCAAAAACCGAAGAAATGGGAGAGGAATCTCTGCAGGAAATGAAAAGGAAAACGAGACAACACAAGAATGGAGGGAGATCGAAGGAGGTGGTGGAGGGAGCGGTGGAGACAGAGGGGGAATAGGTGGATGGAGCGATGGAGGAAGAGGTGGAGGGAATGGTGGAGAGAGAGAGGTGGAATAGGAGGAGGAGTTGAGAAGGGGAAGGGGGTTGAAGGGAGTGGAGGGGCGCGAGAATGGGGAGGATGACAAGGAGGAGGAGGAAGAGAAGGAGAAATAAAAAAGAAGAAGGGAAAGAAGACGAGGAGGAGGAGGAAGGGAAGGGAGACCTAGGATGACCGAGGAATGGATCAAGCCCACTTGATGACATTCCGTCTTGTGCTGCTGCTGCCGCTGCATTACAACTTACCTTTCCTGACGTGAGCGTGACGGGGAGCTGCCGCGAGACGGAGGGTGGGTTCTCTCCAGCTCCAGGACGATGCACGAGACTCGGGGAGGGGGTGGGGACAATTCCCCTGCAGTAGAAGACGGGAGAAGCGTCAATGAAATTCCAAAATCACGCAAGCGCGGATATGCAACATAAAACTTACGCTGTCCAATAACTCTTAACCTACCCTAGTCTAATCTAATCTAACATAACCCAACTCCCCGCCCACGAGATTTGGAATAACTACTCGCAGCGCAGCTATACAGAAATTATTTCAGCCCTAGCGGGATTCGAACCCGTACCGCCGTATTGGCTGCCGGGAACTCTACCAACTGCGCCATCGAGTCGCGTGTTTCGAAAAAAAAAATCATACGACAGTTTTACGTTGTCACGCTTGTCATGCAAATCAAATCACGCCCGTCAGATTTCCTGCGCATATTCACCACGATGGCGACCAATACTCATTTCAGTCTGGCGAACGCCAAACGAATCTCCGCTGCAGAGCAGAGTCGAGCCAATATGGCGCCCGGCTTCTTGAGACCAGATTTTAATACGTTGCTCTCTCCAGCCCTAATCTGATTGGATAACTCGATATTAACTCTAGTAATGATTATAGAAACTATATCTTATGGTGGAGTCTGTTCACTAACAAATAAAATATATTAAATTCATACTCATAGGATAGAAAAGTTGATTACCTTCAGCTTCACCTTGGTGTTAGTTTCTAGTCAAAAACAATTTATCGTGTTCTCATCAATAATTGAGATAAACTTTAAATACGATAGAACCGGCACGAATATGTCTAAGGTAAAGTACAATTGTAGTTTGAATTTGTTCACAAAGTTAATGCATGCTATGTGAAAATAATCGGTCAAACAACATTTCTCACCAGAAACACATAAGCCACATAGTGACATATCAAAATCGCTGGTTGGGTGAAACTATAAATTGTCCCTTAATTTATTATTATCAACACAAGACATGATTATGATAATCATAATTGATTATGATTATCTTGAATCTTCATTTGTCACTCATCGAGTTAGTTTCCATGTTTTTTATTTTTCTTGGAAATTTCTCAAGACATGCATACTAGCGAGTTTTATCAACTGTAATAAATTACCAGAATGATGGTATAAGATGGGACTCCCAGAGCGTCGGAAAGATGGAGCGAGAGTCGAGAATAAACAATCAAAAGTAAAGTAAGAGTAAGAGAGATTTACCAATGCGTCAATCTCTTACGTACTGCTTTGTCGTTATGAGTTATGACTTCATAACGCTTTTCTGATATTGTCGACATTCATTTCTTTCTAACCGTCAATATATATACAATTAATCTTTTATACCATTGTACATAATTATCTATGTTCATTTACAGAAGTATGATTTATTTCATTCATATGAATGCGTTATGAAGAAAAAATAAAGAAAGTTTGTACAACGGGAAACAACGACTATGAAATATGACAAATCGCAAAATTATGCATCTGCTTTTACACATACAACATAATATCTGGAAATGTTAAGTGCATGGTAATTTTTCAAATATTTTAAAATAGATATAGTAATTATTAGTAGCTATGGAAACATTAGTTTTATTCGTAAAATGTCAATTTGATCATTATGATCATAACTGTTCCGCAGTAGGCTATTACACTTGTTGATTCGTTTGTGTGGAAATCTTTAATATCACAACGTATCAGATGCTTATTTTCTATATCAACAGCTCCCAATCGATGCCAGCATTTTCTACAGATGACTTTATTTATATGTCAGCTATTCTTGATTAATTCCTTAAATGTCACTTTCATAATCATGCAAGCTCATAATGTAACCAAAATTTCTTTCAATAAATCAAATCCACATCAGATATGGAAGATGTAACACCCACGCGCAAGCGTACACTCACACGTACACACACAACACGCACATATACACAGAGCAAAGAAGAGAGAGAGGAGACTTGATAACTATTCATAGAATCATGAAAGGCATAGAAACTATTGATAGAGAGGATCCAATAAAATGGGATAGTAGAGATACAAGAGGACACGGGAAGAAAATCAAGACAGTTATGGAAGAGACCTAAAAAAGAACAGTTTTCCCCACAGGGTAATAGACATTTGGAACAAGTTAGATGAGAATGTGGTGTGTGCAAAAACGACACACGAATTTAATAACAGTCTGGATAAAACGAGATATGAAGACGGGACAATACGAGCATAGCTCCCCTTCCCGTAAAATACAACTAGGTAAATACACACGAACTGGGAAGATGTGAAAAGTGGCGTCCCACAAGGCTCTGTTTTGGCTCCTTTAATGTTTGTCATATACGTAGATGATATGGATGAGAGAGTAAATTGTTACATTAACTTTTTACTGACGATGCCAAATTACTCAAGAGAATAAGACCAGAAGAAGATTGCAGATCGCTGCAAGATGACCTGGACAAAATATGGGAATGGAGTCGGAGATATGAAATCAACTTCAACATTAAAAGTGTAGCATAATGGAATTTGGTAAAAGTGAAAACAGAGTTTCGGGACAATATGAAATTAAAAACAAAGAAATAAAAAAAGTCGACTCGGAAAGGGACCTAGGAGTAATCATCTCAACTGACTTGACACCTGATAACCATGTAAATAAATTATTTGGAAAGACTTATAACTTATTAAGATCAATGGAAGTGGCTTTCGACTACATAGATGAGGAGATGGTTAAAAAATATAGTTGTTAAACTGATAAGACCGAAATTTGAATATGCTGTAACAATGTGGACACCTAGCACAAAAAAAGAACATAAGAAAATTAGAAAGAATCCAAAGAGCAGCGACAAAAATGACACACATACTGTCAAATCTGACATATGAACAAAGATTGGAGAAATTACATTTGTCAATACTAGAACAGAGAAGGGAAGGAGGCGATTTGTTGACCATTTTCAGAATTATGAAAGGGATGGAAATTCTCGAAAGAGACGACTTATTAAAGTGGGACAGAAGAGGGATAAGAGGACACGAAAAGAAACTAAAGAAAGACAGTTACAGAAGAGACCTGAAAAAAGTAGCTTCCCACATGGAGTGATCAATGTCTGGAACAAACTGAACAGAGAAACAGTGAATACCAGAACTATACACGATTTTAAAAATAAATTGGATGTGGAGAGATACGAAAACGGGTCCCTATGAGCATAGCTCTCGTCCCGTAAAATACAACTAGATAAATACATGAATACACAAAAGAACAAGAAATGGCAGAAGTTATGACCAACCACTTCAAATCGGTATTCACAATGGGACTTTTCGCAGTCAGGCTCGTAGATTCCTATTAGAGCTAGAATTTTCAATTGTCTCGGATTTCACGAGGCAAAGGGGTGAATTAGCTAATTTGGAAACCGATATTAAAAAAATAAATAAATAAATACGACATAAATTGCTGCATAAGTGTATTCAAAATTAAAAAATGACTCTTAATGTTATAATTTTTACTTACTGATGTGTGATAAAGCTTTGTTAATTTAATCATAAGATAAAACTAAAAATAGGTAATTATTTTTACTGAAGTAAATATGAGCAGCAAAAATAAGAGGATGTTGATTTCAGTTTGTGCATTTTATCTGAGAGTGTTGAAAAATAATGGATATCACTGTCATGTCCTGTATATGAAGATAACTGTAAGAGGCCGGTAGTGTACGAATGGAAATGAGCTAGGGCAGTAGAATAACTCAGACTCGACGCCTCCGAAGAGGGCAATGTTATGTCTAGGTGAGGGCGACGTTTTGTCTATGTAAACACACCGACGGTGGTGACTGTTTTTATAATCGCTTATGTAATCACAACATTGTAAGCGCGGGTTACCTTCGTTTGACTAATGCTGAGGTAAACAATTTTTGCTAGTGGCATTGAAATGGCTTTCCGGATTGGTGCAAGGTGCAGAAGGAGGAAAAAACTATTGGTGCATGAATTCAAAGTCACGCCCATAAGGAGTGACATTTATTTGAGAAGTCACCGGGGATTGGTTTAGAAAAATTAGTGACGTCAGACGAAGGTAGCTTAGCGTAAGATACGGGATCTCGTCAGACGTTCTACAGAGAAGAGATAGAGAAGATATAGGGAGAAGATATAGAGAGGGTGTAAGGAGAGAGGATCAGGAGACGATGTAGAGACGAGAGAAAAGAGATCCCGAGTGTAAGCTAAGGTGAAATTACAGTGAAAGAAGAAAGAAAATTCACCATCCTTTTATTAACCCAAAGGACGAGAGGAATAGGCATGGGGCCTAGAAAATAGTGAGACTACAGGAAAAAGAAGGCATTGGGCCTACTACTTAAGAGGAACTTGAATATTAGTGAACCTCACGTAACGAGAGGCAAGGGGCCTCGAGACGAGTGATATTACAAGTCAAATTTAAGTGACAGTGGTGACTAGGGGGTGGTGAAAGTGGTGGCAGCGGTGGAACGAACTGGGTGTTAAACACCTCCGAAGAGAAGTGGCGCCAGAAGTCTACGGGAACAAGACAACCAAAATCAAGAGTGTATTACGACTACGAGAGAAATCTACAACTTCAAGTAACTGCTACGTTGGGAACAAGCATTCTTCAAGATTCTTCAAGGAGATCATCATCTACAAGGCGTTCTTCAAGGCAGAGTGTGTGATGGAGGAGGAACAACGTCGTTGAGGAATGACAAGACCGTAGAAGGACGTCAAACCAGACATTGACATCACGAAGCGACATCGCAAGCAGCCAGGCTAAAGCAAGGTATTAGTAAAGTATGAGTACCCCTCAGAATTCTAACGTGTTGAGACACGAAATTCACACATCAAATACAAATATTCCAAAATTCACAGGAGAGTCTAACACATATGGTGTAAACAAGTTCTTGAACCTTATTGACACACTTATAGTTAGTAAAAACATTACAAATGAGAATCGTAAGATTGAGATTCTCAAGGAGAATATAGATCCAGAGCATGGAAGGGCGAGGTTTGTCATTAACTTTCAGCAAATGGAATTAATTAATCAATATGATAATTACAAGAAAGCCTTTCTTAAACATTTCATGTCCAAATGTGATCAGGATCCTATTAGATCATTGGTAAAAATGATTAAGGAAGTTAGGACAAGTGAAACTGACACAGAGTACTTAGCTAGATTAGATAGATGGTCAAAAGACATGAATTCTATCTTGAAAGATTCAGACTGGATAGAAAGATCTAGTGAGAAGATGGAAATCTCACAGGTAATCAAATTGATTACATTTAGCTTATTGGCAAAGAATTCTGATGACTTAACAGCAGAAAGGCTGTACAAAGATTTAAAATCAAATATCTGTTTAGGAGAAGTAGATTATCTTCTACAAGGATACAGTGAGACCAGAACAATAAACCCATATGTAATGCCTATAAATCAACAAAGCCAATATAGGAACTCTAGAGAGTTTAAGAAAACAGAAGTAGGACATAGGCGGCATGCTAGAAGTCCATCTAGGGATAGGGATACCAGAATCCTATGTTTTAATTGTAATGCTTGGGGACACAAGGCACAAGAATGTTTTTATGGGATTATTTGCAGAAATTGCAAATACGAAGGTCACAATGAGTATCAATGTAGGAACCCTCCATTCTGTATTTACCATAATAAAATCGGACACAGAACTCATGAGTGCCGAAATTTTCGGGTACCCCCAGGGCTAAGAGGAAAAACCCCCAGACACAGAATAAACCATTTCAGACCTCCCCATATATATACCGATAGGCGGTATTGTGTTAAATATGGGAATGCAAGGGAGATGAAAGAAACTGACAAACTGATAATTACTGTTGGTAAAACTTCTGTAGGACCTCTCATTGCGGGTAAAGTGTTCAATAAGCCTATTCAAATTTTTATTGATACAGGGTCTGTAGTTAATGTAATTACTAGTAAAGTTTTAAACCAGTTGAACCCAGGAGTGAAAATGTTGGAACCAATCCGTTACACATTGCAAGGTGTAACTGGAAATCAGTTAAAAACATTAGGCAAGATTGAGCTAGAAGTTGCCTTATATACAAATGAACAATTGTACATCCCAGTGATAGTGGTAGAAGAGTCTGTTTTTCCAGGAGATTTATTGATAGGATTTGCAACTATGAGAAAAGAAAACATGGTAATTTGTCCTGCTGACTTAGGAATTTTAGTGAAGTCACAGTTAATCCCATTCTTAAATCAACCAGACTTAAGACCAGTGACAGGAATCAATGAATCCTTAGATAACATTTCTATCCTAGATAGCGAGGCCGAGCGGTCCAACCCTACAGAAAGTAAAACAATTTGTGAACCCAACTCAGAAGTTCAAGAAATCCCAGAGATTACTAAATTATTAACCACAGATGCCTTGAGAAGTGCAGATTGCGGATTAACAAGGTCGACATTGTTACATCCCATGTCAATTAATAAGGTTGAAGTGTGTTTGAAAGGAATCAATGTAGACTCTGAAGTAATTACAGTCCCAGAATCAGTTAAACTTAAAGGATTGAAGTGGGACTCAGGGATTTATAAGACAAATAAGAACAGAGTAGAAGTATTAGTAATTAATACTATGAATAAAGAGATAGTTTTAAAGAAAGGTACACAAATAGGATGTATTCAGGTGTGTACTAAACCTATTAAGATTTTAAATGAGAATAGTGAGGAGATAGAATTACCAACTTCATCAATTTGCTCAGTACAAGAAGGCATAGACTTAAGAAATAGATATAAAGAATTATTACAATCAACTAATTGCCCTGAGTTGGATGAAGCTTTATTTGCTTTGCTTATGAAACATAAAAAAGCAATTGCTTTGCCGGGGGACGCCTTAGGCAAAACAACTGTTTTAAAACATCACATTAAGTTAAAACCAGGAACACAACCTATCTACATACCAGCCTACAGAGTTCCTCACTCTAGATTAGCTGTAGTAGATAAACTCATCACTGAAATGTTATCACAGGATATTATTGAACATAGTAAGAGTGAGTGGAATTTTCCGTTGATCTTAGTACCAAAGTCTGATGGGACTATGCGACCAGTTATTGATTACAGGGAACTGAATAAGCACACCATTCGTGACAGGTTACCATTACCCATTATCGGTGACATTTTGAGAAGTTTGGGAACTGAGAATAGATATTTTAGTACTATAGATATCAAATCAGCTTTTTGGCAAATAGAATTGCATGAAGATTCAAGAGAGTTCACAGCATTTTCTACTACAACAGGACATTATGAGTTCAAGAGAATGCCATTTGGGTTATGTAATAGTCCATTAACTTACATGAGATTAATGAATACTATTCTAGATGGATTGTTAGGAAACACTGCCAGTGTATTTCTAGATGACATTTTAATAGTTTCTCAGACTGCAGTGGAGCACTTTAAGAAATTAGATTTGATATTCTCAAGACTAGGAGAAGCTGGGTTAAAAGTAAAACTTGAAAAATGTAAGTTCTTGCAAGACAGTGTCATTTACTTAGGACATAAGATAGACAGACACGGACTGAGTACAGTAAATTCAAAGGTGGACGCTGTCAAGAATTTTCCAGTTCCGATCAATGTAGACAAGGTTAGGAGCTTTTTGGGATTAACAGGATATTATAGAAAATTCATTCAAAGTTATGCTGACATTGCTAATCCACTAAGTTCTTTGTTGAGAAAGGACTCAAAGTTCATATGGGGACCTGCGCAACAGCAAGCTTTTGACAAGTTGAAAGATAAACTCACAAGTTCACCTATTTTAATTTTCCCCGACTATGAAAAAGAATTTATTCTTTGTACTGATGCGTCTGACATAGGGTTAGGAGGCATACTAATGCAAGAGAGAAATGGAACTTTAAAACCCATAGCTTACACATCCAGACTTTGTAATAGTGCAGAGAGGAACTATTCTATAACTGAAAGAGAAACTTTAGCAGTAATTTATTCTTTAGAAAGTTTTAGGGATATGATACTAGGGTATCCCATCAGAGTTTGGACTGATCACACAGCTATTCAGAACTTATTTAAGCATAAGAATCTTAGAGGCAGACTTGCTAGATGGTTTGCGATACTTCAGTGCTATGATGTTCAATTTAATTATATTCCGGGTAGAAGGAATGTAGCAGATCCACTTTCTAGAAACATTAGTCAACCAATGACTGGGACAGGGTTGATTAATTTTGTTTGTAGTATAGAAGAATTAGTAACTTTAGATGAAGAAATGCTAATAAGAGAACAGGGAGATGATGAGACATGTGATTCAATAATCAAGCATTTGATGAACCCAAGAGGAGATCCTCCAAAGCTACCAAAGGGGTATAAGATAGAGGAATTTCATTTGATTAATGGAATTTTGTATAGGAAAACATTTGTAAATGGGAAAGATATTTCTAGAGGTCAAGTAAATCAGTTGGTTATACCACAAACTCTGGTAAATGAGATATTGAAGTTACTTCATGATAGTGATTGTAGTTCACATCCTGGAAAGGATAAAACTTATAGACAGGCACAACTTAAGTACTTTTGGTTAGGTATGAAGAAAACTATATATGATTATATAGAAAAATGTGTAAAATGTGTAAAGGTGAAGGGAAATACACCAAAACCTGCTCCTATACTCACCTATCCCATTCCACAGAAACCTTGGGAAAGAGTTCACATGGATACTTTGGAATTACCACTAACCGAGAACGGCTTTAAATACCTATTTGTTGCTATTGATTATTTTTCAAGATTTTGTATATTACAACCCATAATCAATAAGAAAGCTGAAACTATTGCTTCCGTAATCTATGATCAGATAATCTGTAATTTTACTACACCTAACATCCTAGTTTCAGATAATGGGACTGAATTTAATAACAAAATCTTGGAAAATCTATGTAATGTGTTCCACATCAAGAAAGTCAATATACTCGTTAACCATCCCCAAAGTAATGGAGTAGTAGAAAGGTTAAACAAAAAGATAATTATATGTCTTAGAACCCTAATAAGTCCTCATAGTGTAACTTGGGATACTTGGATTCCTTGTGTTAAGTGTACCCTGAACAATCAAATTAATGTAGCAACTGGGGATACACCTCATTTTATAATTTTTGGGGAGGACAAAACTCTGCCATATGAAATGTTGACAGCAGAGCAAAAACCCATATATAATATGGATGATTATATATCCAATAGGATAAATACTCTTCAAAGTATTCACCAAAGAGTTAGGAAACATATGCAGGTGTATTCACAAGAGATGAGGGAACAACAACACAAAATAGCTCGTAAACTAAAATTGAAAATTGGGGAATTAGTAATGGTCAAAGCAACCTCACCCAATAATAAACTTTCACTAAGGTACACTGGTCCATATAGGGTAATTGATTCTGCAGGTGGAAACAAGTTTAAACTTAAACATTTAGAATCAAGAGAAGAATTGGTAGGACATTTAGATGACATAAGGAAAATTAGCTTGCAGATCTATGAAGATGATTATAGTAATACTTTGTGCATAAATATTGATAACCCTGGAGAATATGGAGAATATTATAATGATATTTTTCAAGAGTTGAACATTAATCTTGATGTATTTTACAGATGAAAACTGCCTTATTAATAATATTAAGTTTGGTGAGTGCCATGGACTGGAATCCGATTCGTCCTGGAGCATTGGTACATCATCAAGGTAACCTAATCTTGGTTGATAAGGTGGTAAGGGTAGTTCTTGATTATAAAAATGTAACCAAAATTAAAGAAAATGTGGACTCCATTAATAAAAGTTTGCAAATATTAAAACAGAACATTTCCAGTAAAGATGTTAAGGATAGACTTGAAAACAAAATAAAGGAAATAGAGGATAAATTGCACATCATAGGTTCAAATTTCAAAAGCAATGTTAGACAAAAGAGAAGTGCAATAGTAGTGGCTTTGGGAGCTCTTGCTGGTTTGGGAATTGCCAATTTTGCCTTCCTTGCTGACTTGAAAATTTCAATAAATACATTAAAGGAGAAAGTTGGAAAAATTGATGAATTACAATCAAGCATTAAAAACATTGAAGAAATGATCTCTGATATTTCAGATAACTTAGAGAATCTCAGCTTGAAACAAAGTGAACAAGAGAGTACAATGCAAATTTTTTTGTTACTCAATACTATGCAATTGAAATTATCTGAGATGCAAGTTCAATTGGAATCTTTTGTACAGGATTTAGTTATGGCCAATTCGGGTCAAGTAACTTCTTCTCTCCTTCCAATACCTCAACTTATAAAGGTAATTAAGTCAGCAAAGAAGGATTGGAACTTTGAACCTTTCTTTGAAGAAGCTAATGTAGCATTATATTATCCATTGCTAAACTCCTACCTTAATGTTACTTCAGTTATTATTGAAATCCCGTTCTCTTCCAACCAAAGATTTAACTTATTCAAATTGAAACCCTTCCCATTGAAGGTAAATGGTTCATTTTATGAAGTAGATATTCCAATTGTAGACCCAATCAATTATATCCTTTCTGTAGACAATCTGAAGGAGAGCAGAGTCTCTAATGACAAGTTGAAGGAGTGTAGAAGATTTAATAGGAATCTTTACCTCTGTCATTCTTCCATGTTTGTGTTCCGTGAAGCTTTGAAAAATTCATGTGAAGCCTCTCTGGTTAGGAATATGTCTGTTATGAACAATTGTCATTACCAACGAATTTTGGTAGACCAGATCCCTCATTGTAACATACAAGGATCTCATTACCTGTTTTTCCCTAACAAGACAAAGGTATCAATAAATTGTCCCGGGTTGAGTCCTAAATTGGATTTGGTTGAAGGTCTTGTCTCTATTCAAGATAACTGCGAATTGCATGCAGACACTATTTCCACCATTTCTAATACCCTTAATACAATGCATTTAACCGAGGACACCTACATTTCAACCTTCAACTTCACATTGCCTGAAAACTCCCCTCCCTTGAAAATTAAGAGAAGACCATTGTCAAGATCTCCCTCAAATGATTTACATATGTTACCAATCCTAATCATACCCTTACTTTCAGTGTTAGTGGCAGCACTGATTGCCTTTGTTGTATTCCGGAGATTGGCTCTGTCAAAGCAAATCAACCATGTAACCGCTTAATTCAATACCTTATATATATATTGAGATGCATGTTATTCACATTTATAGGTATTATGTTTATGTATTATTCCCAATTTATAGCATGAATGATGTATTTTGGAAGATAGATTAACAATAACGCAAGGGTAGATTAGCTTATTCTAGAAATATATTAGCAAGCCCTGTAAGAGGGAAATAAGAAATTGGTCGGGACGACCAAGGGTAGCTGCCGAGCCCTGTAAGAGGCCGGTAGTGTACGAATGGAAATGAGCTAGGGCAGTAGAATAACTCAGACTCGACGCCTCCGAAGAGGGCAATGTTATGTCTAGGTGAGGGCGACGTTTTGTCTATGTAAACACACCGACGGTGGTGACTGTTTTTATAATCGCTTATGTAATCACAACATTGTAAGCGCGGGTTACCTTCGTTTGACTAATGCTGAGGTAAACAATTTTTGCTAGTGGCATTGAAATGGCTTTCCGGATTGGTGCAAGGTGCAGAAGGAGGAAAAAACTATTGGTGCATGAATTCAAAGTCACGCCCATAAGGAGTGACATTTATTTGAGAAGTCACCGGGGATTGGTTTAGAAAAATTAGTGACGTCAGACGAAGGTAGCTTAGCGTAAGATACGGGATCTCGTCAGACGTTCTACAGAGAAGAGATAGAGAAGATATAGGGAGAAGATATAGAGAGGGTGTAAGGAGAGAGGATCAGGAGACGATGTAGAGACGAGAGAAAAGAGATCCCGAGTGTAAGCTAAGGTGAAATTACAGTGAAAGAAGAAAGAAAATTCACCATCCTTTTATTAACCCAAAGGACGAGAGGAATAGGCATGGGGCCTAGAAAATAGTGAGACTACAGGAAAAAGAAGGCATTGGGCCTACTACTTAAGAGGAACTTGAATATTAGTGAACCTCACGTAACGAGAGGCAAGGGGCCTCGAGACGAGTGATATTACAAGTCAAATTTAAGTGACAGTGGTGACTAGGGGAGGTGAAAATAACACAGGGGAATACTTTTTCAGTAACTTTGAGTTGCATTGGATATTTTAACGGATTTTGAAAGAGTTTTAGGCGCTGATTTCAAATCTGAAATTAGTTTTTCTCTACAAGCTCTAGTTTGTATGCAATTTGAGGTTAATGAAATTGTACATATGTGAACTTGCGTAAACCATGTATAAGCATTTTAACGTCCATATATATAGATAGCTTCTAATATTTTGATCATTCTTCTTTTGTTTCAGTTCAAACATGGCTTCCAGAATGAGACATCATTGCAGAAACAAGCCTGATGCCTTCTGCTACATATGTGGATGCTACACACTCAATCGTCAGAGACGTAACATATCCTCGTTCGTCAAGCGTGCCTACAAGGCATATTTTGAAGTTCATCTTGGTGATCAAGACAAGCAATGGGCTCCTCATGTTGTGTGCCACAATTGTGAGGAAATGCTTCGAGACTGGACCAAAGGAAAACGCAAAGGTCTGCCTTTTGGAGTTCCAATGATTTGGCGCGAACCCACCAACCATGTAACTGACTGTTATTTCTGCATGGTAAACACAACGGGTGTTGGGAAGAAAAACCGACATAAGATTACGTATCCGAACATTCCCTCAGCTATTCGGCCTGTTCCGCACTCTGAAGAAGTACCTGTTCCAGTTTTCAAAGGCTTGCCTTCATTGGACGATAAAGACATTGGACATGATACAAGCCAGCAAGACAGTTGTGACAGTGAATTGTCAGAAAAGTGTTCACAATCGGAGGACTGTTCTTCAGACACTGAACCTTTTCCCGTCCCTAAGCCTCTTCCCCAGGCTGAACTGAATGATTTAGTGCGGGATTTAGGTCTTTCAAAGAAAGCAGCAGAGCTTTTGGCATCAAGATTACAAGGCAGAAATCTTGTTGATCACTCTGTTAAAGTATCATATTTCAGAAAGCGTGACCAGCTTTTTGTGACATTCTTTTCAAAAGACAGACAGTTTGTTTACTGCCATGACATCCCAGGGCTTCTCAAAGAACTGGGTGTACCTTACTATAGTCCTGCTGAATGGAGACTCTTTTTAGACAGTTCAAAACGCAGTCTAAAGTGTGTTCTTTTACATAATGGCAATGTTTATGGAGCAGTACCTGTCGGTCACTCAGTGCATTTGCGGGAAGACTATGATGATATGAGAATGGTCATGGACTTATTAAAGTATCATGAGCACAATTGGATAATTTGTGTAGACTTAAAGATGGTCAACTTTCTTCTTGGACAACAGAAAGGTTTCACAAAGTTTCCATGTTTCCTCTGTATGTGGGACAGCCGAGCACGAGACAGACATTGGGTCCAGAAGGACTGGCCTATTCGTGACACCCTTGAAGCAGGCATGCCAAATATCATACAAGACCCAATTGTAAACAGAGATAAGATCATCTTTCCTCCTCTTCACATCAAATTAGGTTTGATGAAACAATTTGTCAAGGCACTGGAAACCGAAGGTGAATGTTTCCAACACATCATCACAGCTTTACCAGGGTTATTATTTGAGAAGATCAAAGCA
>NC_134804.1:52909930-52919930 GCF_046742065.1 Oratosquilla oratoria
TTCAGCGACACGACTCAGTCATTGTGTTTATGGAATTCCTGCCAGTTATTGCCGCCTTTCTGGAGAACGAGAGCAACTCGGACGCGACGGCGGGACTACTACTAATAGCAATCCGAGAGCCGCGCTTTCTGATTGGTCTCGCCGTCGCTGAGTCTGTGCTAGCTCACACTGTGGAGCCGAGCCGAGCCCTGCAGTCCCCTATGGTCGATCTAGTCTCAGCGTACGCTACGATTGGTGACGTGGTGACGCATCTAAACAAGACCCGGGAAGGTGCACTGACCAGCTTCCAGGACATCTTCAAGAAGGCAGAGGGGCTCCTCCAGGAGATCGGTTCATCACACGACACCATTCCTATACCTCGAGTTTGCAAGCGCCAAACGCAGCGAGCGAATTTACCCTTCCAGACAGCTGAGGAGTATTACCGAAGATCTCTATATGTCCCATTCCTCGACCATGTATTGACTGAGCTGCAGACCCGGTTCGGGAATGATACTATTCCTGTTGGCTTCAAGATAAAAAATCTGCTCAGCAGCGCTGACGGAGATGTTGCTGCTGTACTGGAAGCGGCAAAAGTTTATGAGGCTGACATCGAGACCTTGAGCCTCGTGAAGGCGGAAGCAGAGCGCTGGTATTCAACAACAATGAAGTTCGAATCCATTGGAGATGCCCTGGCCCACGCCCAGACCCGAATGTATCCGAACCTGGCCAAACTCCTCCGAGTTTTGATCACGCTCCCAGTCTCGAACGCAGAGGCCGAGCGATCATTTTCAACCCTGAAGCGACAGAAGACCTACCTAAGGAATACTATGGGTCAAGATCGCCTCAACGGCCTGGCGCTACTTGTCGTTCACAATGAAATCAATATTGAAATAGACAGTGTAATCAATGTATTTGCCCCAGAAAAACAAGAGGTTGCTGTTCGTGTAAGATCCCATGAACAATGCTGTGTTATTAATGTAATTTAGATACTTTTATTAACAGGTTCAGAAGTTCATACACGTTTTTGTTTGTATTTCTGTTTTTTAAAGCTACTTTAATTTTTTATTACTTCCATGAGATCCTGCAATAATTTCTCTCTGTGCGAGAGTATACGCGTGCCAGTGCCTTATCACTGACTAGCACAAGCGTGTAACAATATAAAACGAATATACATTATATTATATATGTCTAAAATACAGAAAAATCTGAAAAACATTATTAAGTTAAGTATACCTCAGACTTCTGATACATCAGACTACTCAGAGGAAGGAATTCAGGTTAGCCCCCCCCCAATTTTTTTTATCCTGGATCCGCCACTATCATCATCATCATCATCATCATCATCATCATCATCATCATCATCATCATCATCATCATCATCATCATCATCATCATCATCATCATCATCATCATCATCATCATCATCATCATCATCATCATCATCATCATCATCATCATCATCATCATCATCATCATCATCATCATCATCATCACCACCATTGAATATATTGATGATGAAACTGTCCCACATTTTCAAGGCCGTTTTGAATGGCATGATAATGTTATAACTACTTGACATCTTGAAGGGGTCGCCACGGAGAGGTGAATAAAGCCACCTGACGGCAGCCATAGTACAAGGAACAGTGCCACCCGGAATGGAAAAGGGGTCAAGAAGGAGGAGACGTCATCTGCATTTTGCTGGTAATGACCACTGAGGTGTTTGAAGCAAAAAATAAACAAATAAATAAATAAAATAAGCAAATAAGTAAAATGATGATAAAGAAATATAGATAAATAAAAGATAACAAGAATTCTTCTTAAGTGGAGATAAAAAAGAACGCTGTGAAACTTTGATCCGTAGGGGTGTCACTAGGTCCCTCAATAGCGGCAGAGAACAGAAGGTGGAAAGTGCTATCCGGTATGCGTTGGGTCACCGAGAAGGAGTGGGAGAGGGAAAAGGAAGGGGAGGTGTCCTCACCTTCAGATGCCCAGTCACACCCCTCCCCTCCCTCCCCTCCGCTCTCTCTCTCTCTCTCTCTCTCTCTCTCTCTCTCTCTCTCTCTCTCTCTCTCTCTCTCTCTCTCTCTCTCTCTCTCTCTCTCTCTCTCTCTCTCTCTCTCTCTCTCTCTCTCTCTCTCTCTCTCTCTCCCTCTCTCTACAGCTAGCCTGCCAGTCAGCCATAACAGTGTATGGTTCTATGGGATGCTGGCTGGCTGGTTGTCTCTATGGCTGGTTGGCAGACTGGCTTATTGTATGGCTGACTGTCTGTATGGTTGGCTGGCTGGCTGGCTGTATGGCCGGCTGGTTGGCTGGCTGTATGGCCAGTTGTTGTATGGCTGGTTGGCTGTATGGCTGGTTGGCTGTATGGCTGGTTAGTTGTATGGATGTATGGCCGGCAGGCTGTATGGTTGTATGGCCGCCTGGCTGTCTGGCTGTCTGGCGGGCTGGCTGGATGTATGGCCGGCTGGGTGGCTGGCTGTTTGGCTGGCTGTATGGCTGGCTGTATGGCTGGCTGGATGGCTGGCTATATGGCTGGACGGCCGGCGGGCTGACCTGCTGGCCAGCTGGCTGGATGGCTGGCTTCCCGGTTGTATGGGTGGCAAGCTGGCCGGTTGTATGGCTAGTTGGCTGCCTGGCTGTCTGTATAGCCTGTTGGCTGACTGACTGGCTGTATGGCTGGCCTGCTGATTGGCTGGCTGGCTGGCGGTACGGCAGGCTTAGTGACCGGTTGGCTGGCTAGTTTTCTGGTTGTTTGGACGGATGCCTAGCTGGCTGTATGGCTGGCCACAGAGCCAAACAGCAAGCCGACCATACAGCCAGCCAGCCGGCCATACAGTCATCCAACCACCCGGCCATATATACTGTATAGTCAACCGGCAAGCTCGCTGGCTGGCTATATGGACGGCTGGCTGGCTGGCTGTATGGACGGCTAGCTTTATGGCTGGCTGGATATAAGGCCGGATGGCTGGCTGGCTAGTTGTATGGCCGGGTGGCTATCTGTATATCCTGTTGGCTGGCTGGCTAGCTGTATGGCCGACCGGTTGGCTGCATGGGTTACTGGCTAACTGGCTGGCTTTATGACCGGCTAGCGGGCTGTATGGCCGGCTGGCTGGATGCCTCGATGTATGGCCAGTTGGATGCCTGTATAGTCGGTATGTTGGCTGGCTGTATGGCTGGCTGGCTGGATGTATTACTGGCTGACTGGCTATCTGGCTGGCTGTATGGCAGGCTGACTGGCTGGCAGTATCGCAGGCTGTCTTACTGGATGTATGACCGGCTCAATGGCTGGCTGGCTCGTTGGCTGTATGGCTGTATGGCTTGCTGGCTGGCAGTATGGCCGGTTGGCTGGCTGGCAGTATCGCAGGCTGTCTGACTGGATATATGACCGGCTCAATGGCTGGCTACATGGCCAGCTTCCTGTATTGCCGGCTGGCTTGCTGGCTGTATGATCGGCTACCTGTCTGTGTGCCCGACTGACTGACTGGCTGGTGAGGTTTTTGTAATGCCGGCTGGCTGTATGGCCGGCTAGCTGGCTGGCTGTATGACTTATAAGCTGGCAGGCTATATGGGCGGCTTACTGTTTTGCCGGCTAGATGGTTGGCTGTATGAGCTGGTTGGCTGTATGGTCGGCTAGCTGGCTGTATGCCCGGCTAACTGGCTGGTGGTATGGGCGGCTGACTGGCTGGCTTTTTGTATGGTCGGATGGCTGGCAGGCTGGCTGACTGGCTGCTTTATGGCCGGATGGTTGGCTGTGGCTGGGTGTATGGCCGAATGATTGGCTTTCTGGCTGTATGGCCGCTGGGTGGTTGGTTGTTTGGCCGGTTGGCTGGCTTGCTGGCCGTATGACCGGCAGGTTGGCTGGCTGGTTCTATGGCTGTATGATTTATGGCCGGCTGACTGTATGTACGTAGCTGTATGGCCCTACAGCCAGCCAGCCATACAGATAACCAGCCAGGAGGCCACCCAGCCAGCCATCTGGACACACAGCCAGCCAGCCGCCCATACAGTCAGCCATCCCCCCATACAATCAGCGAAACAGCCGGTCATACAGTAAGCTAGCCGGCCATGTAGCCGGCCGTACTTTCAGTCAGCCAGCCATATAGCCAGCCACAGGGCCATACAGCTAGCCAGCCGACCAGCCAGGAATCCGGCCATACAGCCTGCCAGACATCCGGGCATACATCCAGCTAACCACCCATACAGCGAGCCAACCGGCCATACAGCCAGCCACCCGGCCATACAGCCAGCCATTCGGCCATACAGCCAGCAAACCAGCCAGTCGCCCACACCGCCAGCCAGCCGCCCATGCAGGTAACCAGCCGCCTAAACAACCAGCTAGCTGGCCAGCGTGTCAGCCACACAGCTAGCCATCCGGTTATACAGCCAGCCATCCGGTCATACAGCCATCCAGCCAGCCATACAGCCAGCCAACCGGCCAGTCAGCCAGCCATCAGGCCGGACATATAGCAAGCCAGCCGGCCCGCAAGCCAACCATACACCCAGCCAGCCGGCCATACAGCCAGCCAACCTGCCAGCCAGCCGGCCATACAGCCGGTCAGCCATACAGCCAGCCAGGCAACCGGCCATACATCCAGTCAGTCAGCCAGCCGGTCATACAACCAGTCAGACGGCCATACAGCCAGCTAGCCGGCCATACAGCCAGACGGTCATACAGCCAGCTAGCCGGCCATACAGCTATCCAGCCAGCCGACCTTAATGCCAGCTCGCCGGACAGCCCACCACTAAGCCAACCGGCCAGCCATACAGCCAGTCAGCCGGCCTGCCATCCGTACAGCAGGCCGGCCATCCAGCGATATACCAGTCGTCCAGCCATCTGTACATCCTGCCGGCCAGCCGGCTTTATGGCTGGATGGCTGGTTTTATGACCGGATGGCTGGCTGTATGGACGGTTGGCTGTCTGGCTGTATGGTCGGCTGGCTGGCTGGCTCAATGGGCGGCTGGCTGGCTGTACAGCCCTCTGGCTGGCAGGCTGGCTGGCTGACTCTATGGCCGGTTGGGTAACTAAATGGCAGGCTGGGTTGCTGGTTGCATGGTCGGCTGGATTACTGGCTGCATTACCGGCTGTCTGGTTTTATGGCTGGCTGGCTAGCTGGTTGTATGGCCTCGTGGCTGTCTGCTTTGCTGACAGGCTGACTGGTTGAATGGCCGGCTTGCAGGCTGGCTATATGGCCGTCTGGTTGGTTGGATGTCTGATTGTCTGGCTGTATAGCCGACTGGCTGGTTGTATAGCCGGTTATCTGGCTGTATGCCTGGATGGCTGGCTGGCTTAATGGCAGGATGCCTAGCTGGCTGGTTGTATGGTCGGCTGGGTAGCTGGCTCCATAGCCGACTGGCTGGCTGACTGTATGGCCGGCTGGCTGGCAATCTGGCTGGCTGAGTGTATGGCCGGCTGGCTGGCAGTATGGTTGGCTGGCTTGCTGGCTGTCTGGCTCAATGGCCGGCTGGCTGGCTGTATAGCCATCTGGCTGGCAGTCTGGCTGGGGGACAGTATGGCCGGCTGGCTGGCTGTATGGCCGTCTGGCTTGCTTTCCACATGACCGGCTGGCTGACTGGTTGTATGGCAAGATGCATGCCTTTATGGCCGGCTGGTTGGATTTATGACCAACTGTCTTATTGGTTGTATGGCTTCGTGGCTGGCTGATTAGCCGTCAGGCTGGCTGGTTGAATGGCCGGCTGGCTGACCCTATGGCCGGAAGCTTGGTTAGCTGTATTGTAGGATGGGTGGATGTATGGTTGACTGGCTATATAGCCGGCTGGCTGTATGACAATCTGGCTGTATGGCCGTCTGGCTATGTGGCCGGCTGGCTGTATATATATATATATATATATATATATATATATATATATATTGAGGTGTGAAGACAGAATGAGTGGTAGGGTGGTGAGTTTAAACGCCAAGAATCCGTTGAAGTTTTATTTCTGACGTTTCGTCCAACTAGGACTTCTTCAGAGTGTACACAAATAGAACAATGACAACTTATATACCCGCACAGCTCACCCCGTTCCCCCTCGGTCAATGTTGCTGCCATCTCTCTTTCGTCTTGCCTCATGGATGATTAGTCCGCTTGCTATCCTCGCCAGCTTGACGAAACCGTCCCGATGGTTGCTGCATGGGAGTGAGGTAATGTATGCTGCCTCAATTGTCCTCCTTTCCTTTCTATCGAGTCCAGTATGGAGCACCTCTGTTTTTTCCCAATCCGGCAAGTGGCCAAATTTGTCGATGTGTACCACTAAAGAGTTAGACGTCCGGTGGGCTTTGATGTCATTTTTGTGCTCAGTTGTCCGCTTGTGAATTCCTCTGCTAGTTTCGCCATAGTAACTAGCGGGGCAGGTTTTACAAGGAATTCTATAAATTAAACTGTTGTCTTCGTTTTCTATTTTGTTTCTAATTTTATTTCTCACAACGTCGCCAATTTTTACCCCCGTGCTGAATGCCAGTTTCAGGCCTGCCTTGGTGAGACTTTGTTCCATGACGTTTGAGCACTTGGAGTTGGGAACGGACAGATACCCACGGTTCTCATCATTAGCCTCTTTTCCTTTGACACCCCTATTTCTTATTTGTAACGCCTTTTCCTTATTTCTATATAAAAAGCCTGCTGGGTAATATAATTTTTTGAAAATATTAAAAATGCAATTAATTTCCTCCTGGAGAAATTCCTCACTACATATCCTAAATGCTCTCAGGAAAAAGCCTATAACGATTCCACTTTTTATTTTGTTGTGGTGTGCGGAGAAGAAATGCACGATGTCGTTTTTGTTTGTGCATTTTCTGTGGACTGAAAATGCTGTCTTGTTACCACGTCTCCATACTACTGTGTCTAGAAAGGCCAGATGGTTATCTTTCTCACGTTCCATTGTGAATTGGATGTCACGTACTATCTTGTTTAACTCTTGTAACTTAACATCCAAATCAGTATCTGCGGGTGCGACGACGAGTACATCATCCACATACCGCATCCAGGTGGAGTCTTGGCCCATTATTCCTATGAAATTGTCTTTCTCTAGTACCTCCATGTACAGAGAGGCTAACACGGCACTGAGAGGACTTCCCATAGCAAGCCCACGACACTGAATATATTCTTCGTTGTTGAAGATTAGAGGACCAAATTTTATACAAAGGGAAATTAGTTTTAAATAATCCTTCTTACCTACAGGCAAATCCTCGTCTTTTACGTCCTTGACTACCTCCTCAGCAGCTTTTAATGCCCCGTCAATAGAAACATTCGTAAAAAGGCTGGTTATATCATACGAAACCATGGTCTTATCTGATAGATCTACGTCCTTCAACCTGTCGATCAGGTCACTTGAGTTTTTAAGGTGGGCTTTGCTCAATGATCCTAATCTGGCAGACAAGGGTTTGGCCAAGTATCGGGCCAATTTGTGTGGGGCACTGCGGATCCCGGATATGATAGGCCTCATGGGAATGTTGGGTTTGTGCGTTTTTGGTAGTCCACGCATACTGGGTGGTCTAGGAGTTTCTTCCAGTAACCCCACTAATTTCTTGCCTCTGTTTGATTTCATGAGTATACTCCTAGCTTCTTTCTTGAATTTTTCCCCTTCCCTTGTCGCGTAACCTATGGGTTTCTTAACATATGTTGTAGTGTCGCTTAGGAGCTCTAACATTTTATCGTGGTAGTCGACTTTATTCAAGATGACGATTCCTCCCCCCTTATCAGCACTCGTGATAACCAGATTTTCATTATTTCCTAAGTCTTCTAAGGCAACTCTAAATCTTCTCGGTATGGCGTAATTGTTTGATGTCGCTAGCGCATGAAAACATGTAATAATGCCTTGTTTGAAGCCTTTTTCTATGTCACTGTCCTCCCATCTGTAGTTTTTAGTCACATAATCCGTAAAACTATTTTTGCTAACACCGATATCAAACTTGAAACCTAGAGAAAGGGCTTGTTTCTCTGTGTCTGTTAAGACATGGTCAGAGGAATTCACAAGCGGACAACTGAGCACAAAAATGACATCAAAGCCCACCGGACGTCTAACTCTTTAGTGGTACACATCGACAAATTTGGCCACTTGCCGGATTGGGAAAAAACAGAGGTGCTCCATACTGGACTCGATAGAAAGGAAAGGAGGACAATTGAGGCAGCATACATTACCTCACTCCCATGCAGCAACCATCGGGACGGTTTCGTCAAGCTGGCGAGGATAGCAAGCGGACTAATCATCCATGAGGCAAGACGAAAGAGAGATGGCAGCAGCATTGACCGAGGGGGAACGGGGTGAGCTGTGCGGGTATATAAGTTGTCATTGTTCTATTTGTGTACACTCTGAAGAAGTCCTAGTTGGACGAAACGTCAGAAATAAAACTTCAACGGATTCTTGGCGTTTAAACTCACCACCCTACCACTCATATATATATATATATATGTATATATATATACATATATATATATAAATATATATGTATGTATATGTATATATATTATATATATATACAGATATAGATATGTATATATATGTATATATATATATATATACATACATATATACACATACACACACACACACACACACACACACATATATATATATATATATATATATATATATTTATATATATGTATATACATATAAATATACATATATATATATATATGTATATTATATACATGTATATATATCTATATATATACATATAAACATACATATATATAAATATGTATATATATCTGTATATACATATATATATGTATATATACAGTATATACACATATATATACATATACACACACACACACACACACACACACACACACACACACACACACATATATATATATATATATATATATATATATATATGTATATATATATATATTGACTATAGTATGACAAATAATATTGAAGGTTAAAAAAGTAGACGAGGAGAAATGGGAGAATTTTACGCCTTAACGTTTCGACCCGCAGGGTATTGATCACAAAGCTTTGTGATCAAGACCCTGCGGGTCGAAACGTTAAGGCGTCAAATTCTCCCATTACTCCTCATCTACTTTTTTCACCTTCAATTATATATATATATATATATATATATATATATATATATATGTATATATATATATATGTATATATATATACATATATATATATGTATCTACATATATATATGTATACACACAAATATATATATATATATATATATATATTTGTGTGTATACATATATATATGTAGAGACATATATATATATATGTATATATATACATATACATATATATATATACATATATATATATATATATATATATATATATATATACATATACTTAATGGAACTGACCAAATTATTAAGCTTACATAAAAAATCATTTACATTATCTTGAATGGGCCACAGACATAGGATGTCATCAATGTACCGCATCCATGTAATGTTGGGGGGAATGATCTTACTTAAAATTTTAGTTAAAAAAAACTCCATATATAAATTACTCAATACGGGGAGAAATGATTTTTTATGTAAGCTTAATAATTTGGTCAGTTCCATTAAGTTCACGGTGGAGATAGAGAAAGAAGGTGTTTTGCCTTTCCTTGATTGTAATATCTACCGCCGTGAAAGTGAGTTGAAGTTTAGTGTATATCGCAAACCAACCAATGTTTGTTCATATATACACTATTATTCCTCACACCCTGATGGCGTAAAGATATCTGTTTTTTCGTCGATGTACCTCAGGGCCCTACGCATTTGCAGCCCAGAGTACATCGATGATGAAATAAGATGTATTTACGACATTGGTGCTAAGCTACAATACCCCACACATGTTCTTGACAAAGCTTACAATCGTGCTAAAAGGACATTTTATAACCTTAGGTCAACTCAAACTTTCAATATGAGTAACTTGCTAATTTTACCGTACCAAGAGAACGTGCAAAATATTCCAAATATATTACGTAAATTTAACATTAATGTAGTTTTCAATAATAAGAACACTGTAAGACAACTGCTCATAAATAATTCTGTCAATAGTAATAAAGGGTGTGTGTACAAAA
>NC_134804.1:52924930-52929930 GCF_046742065.1 Oratosquilla oratoria
TCAGAACAACTCATGTGATTCATTTCCTCTGGAGCACTCTTCAGATAATCTTTGTCACTGAACTCATAATCTGCTATGCATGATAGAATTTTATCAAACTGGTATCATTTACTGAAGAGGCTGTTCTTTTGCAGACAACCAGCTTTAGAAAAATAAGTTTTTGGTATTACCTTGCCATTTTTCTCAACATTATTAAGAAACAAAAGGCCAAATGATGATTTTACATGCTTAAAATGGAGAAACTGGATCACAGAATGTTCTATTGCATCATATTTAGAAATATAAATATCATCACTATCACAAATAATACTATGATCCTTTGAGAATCTTTTCTAGATGGCATTGCAAAATGAAGAAAAGTCCCCTATCTTATCCATAGCTTCATTTCGGAAACGTTCGTGTTCAGCTCGTGCGTCTGCTGAAACAGATGTATTTCTGGTTGATTAGGAGACCTATTCTAAGCATGACTTTGAAACTCCAAGGAAAATGGATGGTGGTTTGCTAGGTCCTTTTCCACCTTTAACTGAAAGCCATTCACAGTCGAAATGATGTTCACAAGCATAGATCTGTTTGAGCTGTAACAAACTTGAACGCTCATTTGGCATAGCATCAATCCAGCGGTTTCGCTCCAATTCGTCAGTTGGGAATGATACTACTTTGGTGTATGGTTTATTTCTATAGTTGCCTCGACGACCATAAACACTACACTTCTTCGGCACTGTTTTGTCAGCAGAAAACCCTGAAATGGAAAATATGTTTAAAAATCAGTTATATTGATAAATAGATAGATAAATAGATAAATAGATAGATACTTCGAAGATTACAAGTATATAACACACCCTCTCACTACTAGATTCAGCGTCAACGAAATAATGGGAAAAGACACCCCCACGATTTTTTCCCAGCGATCGCGTGTACATCACGTGCACTATGTTGGCAACGAACCTCCGCTTGTGAAACTGTGACTATAACACACCCCATATAACACACCCTCTCACGATGGAATGTTGGCATAAATATATATATATATATATATATATATATATATATATATATATATATATATATATGTATTAGCACAGCGTAATGTATTAGCACATTGGTAAAATGAAACTTGTTAACCCACTGTCGGAGAAAATAAATCAGAAATACTAATTATCTGTATATTTCGACCACTGACTGTGGTCCTCTTCAGCAGAATGATACAAAGAATAGAGTTTACAAGTATGAATATGGACAGGGAGAGAACAATTAGGAGACGCGGGCAAGGGGACTCAAGTTACTTGGGGTTGGTATGTGGGAATCTGTCCTGCCGCTTTCATAATCAATTTGTTTGCTGCCATCCATGTGATCCAGTCTGGTGACCATTGACCTTTCGATAAATTAAAATTGGGTAGGTGTTTAATGAGAGAGGATTCAATAATTTTTCTTCGAAAACTACACTGGGATTTATAAATAATTTCAGCCTTTTCCCAATCCATGCGGTGGTCCTCCTTACTGGTGTGGAGAAACACAGCTGAATTTTCTTGTCCGTACTTAACGGAATTTTTATGCTCCTTTATTCTCGTGGTTAAGTCTCTTCCTGTTTGGCCCCAGTAAACTTCATCACAGTCTTTGCAGGGAAGTTTGTACGCACCGGGGCTGTTTTCTACGTTGGTGCGTCGGTGTACATTCACTACTTTCCTGAATAAACTGTTGGGGTAATTAGAAATTAGTTTGACATCATCATTGGGCAAAAGTTTGGAAGCTGCATTGATGGAATCACTATATGGTAATAACAAGTTATTCTTGCTCCATTTAAATTTATCACCAGAGTTGTTTTTATAAAACATCCAACCCTGATGATAAATTTAAATAAAGGAGCATAAAGGAGTATAAAAATTCCGTTAAGTACGGACAAGAAAATTCAGCTGTGTTTCTCCACACCAGTAAGGAGGACCACCGCATGGATTGGGAAAAGGCTGAAATTATTTATAAATCCCAGTGTAGTTTTCGAAGAAATTAAATGACTACATAGGGAAGAACTACAACTGGATGGACAGCGACATCGAGTCCGGCTTCAAACAAGGTGTTCTATTATGCTGTTCCATTGCAGCCAGGGACAACAGCAAGACCATCCCCAGGAGATACGTTCGTGCCCTTCAAGAACTCCTTGACAATGACGACATCATCATCACGACCGCCGACAAAGGAGGTGGCGTTGTCATCATGAACAAGAGGGACTACACCAACAAAATGGAACGTTTACTCTCTGACCATTCCACATATTGTAAACAAAGGGACGGTACAGCCAGCGAAGAAGCCAAGAAGTTCAACACCGACATCCGTAAAATCCTCAAAAGAACCGAAAAGGGAAAAAGACTCCTCTACCTCCTGGAGGAAGACCCAACAATCCCATCCATGAAAGGACTTCCGAAAATCAACAAACAGGACATTCCCCTCCGACCTGTAACTTCTGGCATAGGTAGCGCACCACATAGACTAGCCAAGCTATTGGCCAAACCTCTTTCATCCTCCTTAGGTAGCATTAGCGGAACACACCTTAGAAACTCCTCCGACCTAATAGACAAACTGAACACATTTGACTTCACAGACCAACGCCTGGTAAGCCTTGACATCACTTCCCTCTACACAAACGTAACAATAGACGGTGCCCTTCGGGCTGTTAAAGAGACAGTACAACACATTGACACCGACAACTTACCCATCAACAAGCGTGACTACTTGGAGTTGGTAGAAAAGTGCATAAAGTTTGGTTCTTTTGTTTTTAACAAACAGGAATACAGGCAACATGAAGGGCTTCCAATGGGGTCTCCATTAAGTGCGGTGGCAGCATCGCTCTACATGGAGACTTTGGAAAGGGACCATTTTCTACATATCATCCCAGTTAACTCCAAGTGGTACCGTTATGTTGACGACATCCTCTTCATTTCACACAAAACAAACGACACAAGAAACCTACTGGAACAACTGAACAACGTGGACAAAAGAATTAAATTCACAGTAGAGGAAGAGACCAACGGTTCCCTACCTTTCCTAGACGCTGTCGTCATCAGATCGGACAGCAGCGCTAGGTTCAAGGTATACCGTAAACCGACAAACAAAGACGACTTCATCCACTATTTTAGCGCACATGACGAGAAGACCAAATCAGGGGTTATCATTGGGTTTTACCTTAGGGCTCTTAGAATATGCAACGAGGAGTATTTACAAGAAGAAATTGAATACGTAACCGCTGCATTCAGGAACCTAAGGTACCGAGAGGGCATGTTAGGGACGTCACTACGGAAAGCAATTAAAATCAGACAGAGGAAGGGAAGTGAAGAGAGGACAGATTTACGATACCTTGTGGTTCCTAACTCTGGCCTCTCTCACATGCTTTCCAAAACGTTGAGACAGACAGGACTCATCATAGTAAATGACACAAGGAAGAAAATAGGACACTTGACCACCAACAGAACCAAGACGAACCGTGACAATAGCTTCGTTTACAAAATTCCCTGCAAAGGATGTGACTGTGCAGGGAACACAAAGCGGGCATTAGACGCCACCGAGAAACCAACGCTCTAGTTAAACACATTGACACAGAGGGACACTTACCTAACTGGGAGGGTTTCACCATTCTAGCTAAAGGACTACACAAGAAACAACGGAAAATAATTGAATCACTTTACATTGCCAACCACAAAAACACAAACAAGAGAACTGGTGACTTCAAATGGACAAGATCTACCGCGACACTTGCCCTCCAAGAATGGCTTCC
The DNA here is from genome assembly GCF_046742065.1 of Oratosquilla oratoria. NCBI lineage: Eukaryota > Metazoa > Arthropoda > Malacostraca > Stomatopoda > Squillidae > Oratosquilla > Oratosquilla oratoria. The sequence goes on from NC_134804.1 coordinate 52,928,694, forward strand.
CAAACCCCCGACCCTAATTAGATACCTTTTTCCCACTTCGGCCTACCCTCTCCAGCTTTCTTCCTTTTACTCTGACGTTCCTTCTTGCACCATGCTACCTTGCTCCACTTCACATGCTACCAATTCACATATCCCCAACATTGTTCCTTCACCATTTAATATTATCCCCAACTTTTTATCATGATTTATTCTTTTAACATTATTTATTACTATTTATTTTCAACACTATTATTTTTATCATTGTTATTATAATTATTATTATGATTATTATTACTATTATTATCATTATTATTTTTATTTTCATTATTTTGATTATTATTATGATCATTATTATTATTACTTTCATTATCTTTGTTATTATTATTATTATTGTTATTATTATTGTTACTATTATTATTTAAATATTTAATTTTTCATTTTTATTATCATTGTTATCACTATTATTGTTATAATTAATATTAATAAGTTTTTAATATTATCATATTTTTATTCTCACCCTATACCCCAACTCTACACTCCTACCCCTCCACACCCTATACTCCCACCCTACACTCCCATCTTACACTCCCACCCTACACTCCATTCCTACATTTCCACCATACTCTCCCACCCTGCCCTCCCATCCTACACTCCCACCCTATACTCCAACCTATACTTCCACGGTACACTCCCACCCTGTACCCCCAACCTGCACTCCCACCCTATACTCCCACCCTACACTCCTATCCAAGACTCCTATCCTCTTTCATTTTCTTTTATTTATCTCTTTTTTCATATCTCTTCTTTTCTCTTCTTCCAACTTTGAGTAAATCTTCCTCTCACGGTTTTGTCACAAACTTTAAACATTCTCAAGGTATGTACGAATCACCTCTCACCTCTGATTCTGCTTTCTTCTCTCTCTCTCTCTCTCTCTCTCTCTCTCTCTCTCTCTTTTCTCTCACCAATTCCTTCTCCTTAGTCTCTGTCTAACAATATGGCACTGATGCTCATAATTACTGTGATGTTCGTCGTCTTCGTCTTGGTTGTCACCGTTGCCTTTTAACAGTCGCCAATGTTAGCAATGTCATCATCATACTGTTAGGCCCTGCTCGCACAGGTTTCATACAGTAAAAGCTCTAGGATTTTTTTTTTCTATCTATTTGTCAATTTATTCGATTATCTGTTTATTCATTTATTTATTCATTCACTTGTCTATTTTCTGTATTTACTCGTGTGCTTATTTTTCGTTCATTCATTT